>NC_054711.1:194990-427490 GCF_016097555.1 Gigantopelta aegis
CACGCGAAAACGCCATTTTCAAAAATATAAAAACTAATTTAAACAGCGCCATATTTGACAAATTTAAAAATTAACAACAACCAAAGAGATACATAACAATAAAATTTTTTTATTATTTATTGGAATGTTATGTATTCAATAATAAAAGTATAAATCATTCCACATAAGTGGCAGGATTTTTCTACTTCCTTTTTAAGCATAGACCTACATCATGGCTTGTCTAGTAAAACATGCTAAATATATTCATAAGTCTAAATAAAGTTACTATACCTAGTACAGAAATTAACATCATTATCACACACACGCACGCGCACACACACAGATCAAATATAAAAAATGATCACCAACCACCCCCCACCCCCCTAAAAGCCCCACTTTATTAGCAAATAGTGTAGTAGTTTCACTCCCACCTACAGATTAGTAATAAAGTGACAAACTTGGGACCAATGTTATTTTTATGTAGATACATTACCACATTTGCACTATTTCATCAGTGGGGTCGAACAAATTTGTGGTTAACTGAATCGGGGACGAAACGTCTGGTACCCACATTAAAGGTAGGGTCAACTCAAACAAGAGCCCTGCGTGTTAGAAAGATGCATACCCGGACCACCAACACATACTTACACTTTAGCAAATGAAAAACGCGTAGTAATTTTAGAGTTAATAAAAAAACATGATTATTCCTGCTAACTGGGGGCAGCCATTTTGTTTCGTTTTTGTGACGTCCTGTGGTATAGCTTGGGGCGAAGTGACGTCAGCTCCTGACCATCTCCTGTATGTACAGTGTAAACAAAAGCAGTAATTTTCGACAAGGCGTTTCTCTTTGATCAACCTGACTTGTAAAACAGCATAAATGACGTAATAATATAATAAACTATTTAACTAAATATATTTCAAGTTGCATTAACGGAACAAAATGGGGTTGTAGTATTTTTCTCTGTTAAATAATCCTAAGGAAAAATGTACACTATTAGGCCTATTGATATGCTACGTTGGAGCAAAAACGACAACCCACGATACTCAAGTGATAATTTTCTTTTCTTTGGGACTACGTAATTGGTCAGTTTTGTGGTTTTAGGTGGGAAAGTCTACTTAATCAATAGTTTTACAGAACTATTTACAGTAATAAACCATGTCTTAATCAATAGTTTTACAGAACTATTTACAGTAATAAACCATGTCCATTACCATTTTAGGGGCGACAGGTAATATTCCACAATACCGGTATGTAATTTTGTGTCTAGACAGCGTCAATTAATTGGCTCGTCTGGTTATCAATCAAATACACACCTGCCGATCAGGAATCACAGGTAGAAGCAACTAACAGCATAGACCAATTAACTAAGAAAACATTCCGTCTATCATTTCAGTACGTAGACAAAACATTGTTAATTATTTCGACTTGTTGTGTAGCCACTTTGACAATGGTATTTTATTTTGTATTGAAAAGTAATATATATATATATATATATAGTGCTGCATATACTTATTGCTGGCTTACTGGGATGTGTATTATTACAGAACATTGCAATGTACGACTATTTATCATCCCGCAAAAACCAGGTAGATTGTGTTTCTCTAGTTCTAAGGCTCATTCCTGACGTTACGCGTTACGTATTACGTAACCACCATCTCGCCAGAGGGCGTACTCACTGAGATGGTACAAAATGGCTGTGCCCGTTATATATAATAGCCGTCACATATATCCGTTTTATTAATTAACTATACGATTATACTTGTTGATATTAAGCAATAATGTGCATTATATATCGTTGAATATGCATACCAGGCCAAATGCCTTAATTGTCCCTTCCTTTAAGACTGGCTATCGTTCTGCATTACGCTTACATTACTATTACAGTAGCACTTTTCGCGGCAAAATGTAACAATGGTTTGTAAAAATTTACATTTTTTATAGTGTAACTTACTTGAATAAAACAAGATCGGTAGGTATATTAATTAATTAATATTAATGTCATGAATGTGTCACAGATTACTGATAGCCAAATATTATTTAGTGAAATGTTCCACGTGAAAGCATACGAAAAGCATTTAAGAAGAGAATTGTGGATCCGTTTCTTTTGTTTTCGTACGATCGCAAGTGTTCTGTTATATGTTCAGGTTTTTACACACCGTGGCGAAGTTGCATGCATCGCCATAGAAGCGATGTCTGCCCCGTAGTAATTACTATATGATATTTGAAATATCTTTAAAATTAATACATAAACTACATAACAAGTAAGACAAATTTCATACATGGCTTCAGTTTACTCGATTGTCAAAAACATTTTCATTGGTCGGCTGTTGACAAATACTGCCAATAGACAAACGTCTTAGTAATATCATGAAACAGTCGATAATACCAAGTTCAGATTTCAATGGTGAATGCAGAATGATAAACTCTGTTTAATAAACTCGGGATTTAAAAATATAGAAAATTTAAAAATATGTTCAGAAATGGTTGCTTCCTAAAAAAATAATGATAGCTAATTTGGAAAAAATTCCGGATATTTGGCATTAATTCCGGAATTCCGGATATGGGTTAAAAATTACGGATTTTTCGGAAAATTCCGGAAAGTTGGTCGCCCTGCATATGTCACATCTGTACTGGAAATAAGCGTAGGGTTGAGGAGTCAATGTAATGTTTCCAACATCAACTCTGCTCATCAAAACATTGTAGTTACTATTATATGTATTCAGTTGGACTTATAAAACATCAAAAAATACACAATTATAGTAACATATGTCACGTCTATACTGGAAATAAGCGTAGGGTTGAGGAGTCAATGTAATGTTTCCAACATCAGCTCTGCTCATCAAAACATTGTAGTTACTATTGTATGTATTCAGTTGGACTTATAAAAATACACACACAGTCAAACCTGTCTTTACCGGTCTCACACGGGGAGTAGATCAAAGTGGCCGCTTGAGACAGGTGACCCCTGATTACAGGTTGCCACATATATAGTATTTAAAACATTTGTTGTTGTTTCTTGTTTCAACGTCTGTACTGCTAATCAACGAGTGTGTGCTTCACAGATGACTATAAATCAAATGACATGTCTATTTCAGGAAAAAAATACAAATGCAATGTATTAAATTAACCGTTCTCAACAAGTTTGTTAAGAAATAGATTTATTAAGAAATACTACTCCAAGAACCCCAGTGTTTTTTAAACTAATACAGCTATTGTCAACTACAAACAATAAGGAGATAAATAACCTTGGCAAATACTTAATACAGGCGAACAAAATGAGGGATATGCTATTACTACAAACAACTTAATATATCTATTTGTGTAACCCATATTGCCGATTGTTTATATATAGATATAGATGGATTGTTTTATCGGTATATGTGTATGTATTTCTGTAAGTCATTCTCCACCATTGTTCCGCACTATTGTACAAAATATTGTATTTCATTGTTATAATGCTGATAAGTTTGAAAACTTAACGCAATAAAGAACTTGAACTTGAACTTGTTATCCTTTTTTCCATTTAATTATTTAATTTCTACTTCATGCGGTGTATTGTCATAATAAGTTAATCTACGAATGTCAAGCGTATTCTGCCCAGAGGCAATTAGGTGCATTCCAGAGTCATACTTTCTTAATTGATACACAGTAGAGATGTCGGAACTGGATGGATACTAGTATTCCTGAAGGTGTGAATATCGGTTATTTGCTGCACCTTATCGCTGTTGTTAAATTATAGCTTTAATGTAATAGTAAACATTTAATGTGGCCGCTTAACAGGTATTTTAGCGATTTGGGATCCGATTTAGGTAGCCGCTGGCCGCGTTAAACAGGTGACAGCTTATTACAAATTTACATTATAAATCATTTGGGAGGGAAAAGAGTGGCCATTTAAGACAGGGGACCGCTGATTACAGGTGGCCGCTTGGACAGATTTAAATATATTATATATATATATATATATATATATATATATATATATATATATATATATATATATATTGCTAATATAATCGTAATCAGCAATTACTTTCATGATTACTCATAATTATTGACTAAACCTAGATATGTTTAGCATCAACTCCTGTAACAGTGCTTATAGTTTGAAGCAGTACTGGTCAGTCAGTAGTAGAACTGATCTCCTATTGTCTACTACTCTCATAGTAGAACTGATCTCCCATTGTCTACTACTCTCATAGTAGAACTTCTCTCCCATTGTCTACTACTCTCATAGTAGAACTGTCCTTTGCCTTGAGAAACAGGGGCTCATAATAACTGGATTATGAAATGAATGTAACCCAGGGGATGAAGACACATTCACACAATGGCATCTATCGTGTTTATGTTTTCTATAAAACCACTTGAATGAATACAGTGTCCTAATTCACTGCAGTAAAAATAAATAATATAAATATATTTGTTTTTATAATAAAACACTTGTGTTCCTCTAATGCATATACCTGTTGTCATGGGACTGAATTTAACTAATAACCGATTGAGAATATCTAGTTTTGTCACATGTGTGAAAGTCAACCAACGGTACCGTGACTGCAGACGGGCAGCCAGTCAGACGTATCAAGCTTGATTACATGGGTAGTCATCCTCACACTGTCACAGACACAACCATAAATATATAGCTTAACTCATTAAGCTAACACATAAGCTGACAGTACTCTGTCAAGATAAACCTTGGTTTATTTCACCTTACAATAGCTTCAAATATAAACACTTCTGATAAAAAAATCCCGAAAGTTGATTTTAATGGATGTTCTACGAAACGCGGCGCTTCTAATGATACCAAAATAAACACACCCAGACCAAGATACTTGTAATGTTCACCGATACAGTTAGATCCTTATAATATGGTACAAAGCAAACTAGCAACACTGTTTAATTGATGTATGTAGGCATAAATGTGTAATTTAATAAAAGCATGACTGCAAATCGGTTCCTTAATAATAGTCATTTTTAGAATGTCAGCAATTAAATGCAATGAGCAACTTGCGCACATTTACATGTACATATATGAAGATATTATATCATTTATAGATTTAAAGCATTTATTTTACTTTGTGGATGGTATTAAATGGTATACGTTCTGCAAACGATAAAAACCAAGTAATAGTTATCAGACAGTTTGCAATTACTAATTATGGCTTACTTCAATAATGTAAAAAAACACAAATATAAAATAATTATGCCTATGGTTGGGGACAAATTTTCGTCAATAATCCAAATTTAAGAATAATAAATCTGGTTTTGGAAACTGATTCCCTCCCTGCAGTATATATACGTTCATAAATTTGTGAAATAATTTAATAAATAGTAACAAAAATTATCTATTGTCATTTAATGAATGAAATCGATATGGATGTGGAATAAAGTGAACAATTTCATGTTGGTAACATCATTTCATTATGTGTGTATATTTGTGGGAATGTCATCATGATTGTAATCATGATTACTGGATAATGTATTCGCAATCGTAACTGATTACTTTCAATGTTCTTGTAATCGTAATCGTAATCGTGACATTCTAAAGTAATCGTAATCGATTACTTTTGTCAAGTAATCGCCCCATCTCTGATATATATAAAATTGATACAAATGCCCAAATTTAGATATCCACATAAAGCATACAATATGCTATATTCTTTAGATAGTGCAGGAAGAAATACATAGGATACTGCTATTAAGAACATTTTATTGTGCCATTACTTTTAGCGGAATTTAAACAAAGAATTAAGGATATACAAAATCAACAGTGGGTCGCAAAAATTAACTCGAGTAGCAGATGTGAAATATATTGTAAATATAAAGTAACTTTAGAGCCAGAATTATATCTTACATGTCCTGAACTTGATTTGTATAAGAGAGATATAACACGTATCAGAATGGGTGGGGCTGGTTTAGCAGTGGATGAGGGGAGATATATTGGTTTAACTAAAAGTGAAAGAATTTGTACATTATGCAATAGAAAAGAAATAGAAAATGAATTTCATTTTATTATAAATTGTTCACTGTATGAGACATTTAGAACTATATATATTCCTAGAAAGTATTACATTACGAGATCCTTTTATATGTTTACTAACTTAATGGCAACAAGGAATGAATATGTTTAAACAAATTTAGGAATCTATATTGTAAAAGCATTAACGTGTAGAGAAGAGGAAATTGCATATATGGGCTTATGGCCTTACATACAATAAAAAAATTGAATTGAATTGAATATAAAAAACTTGACATTGATTTTCAAAGTTTAATCATTAAAAAACCTTGGTATACAAGCTACCAAAGATTAAGACGTCATGGGAAGGGGATTACTCTTTACATGTCTGAAACAGTATATCTAGGAATCCACCTGAAACATGTACACAGGAGTATGTGTGACATGGGGTCGGCAAAATGTCAGTATCGGTTATGACCACCACAATACCTAATGACAGCTTCACAACGGCGACGTATGGAATCAATCAAACGTTGCACAACACGTTGTGGAATATTCTGCCACTCATACTGCAGTGCCGTAAGAACTTGTGGAAGTGTCTGGGGTGGTGGATTCCTCCGACGCACACGCTGATCCAGTGCATCCCGTAAATGTTCTATTGGGTTTAAATCCGGCGAACTGGCAGGCCACGGTAATGTCTGGACGTTGTGGCGCTGCAGAAACTCCCGACTGACACATGCAACATGTGATCTGACATTGTCATGCTAAGTGACGTGGGGTCAAAACGTTAAGTCGCACTGGTCTTCTAGGAAAAATCCCTGCCTCCCTCAGCCGATTACGAACTGTCTGGTCAGAAATTCGGCGTAGTACAGGGACTTGTGTCATTGTGGTTGTTGCTGTTATGGTTAGATTTTGAAAATGACGCACCCGGATTCATTGATCTTGAGCGGCAGTGGTTACTCTGGGACGACATGGCCTTGGCCTGTCGTTAACAATTTGAGTGGTGTACCCATAAAGCAGAGATGATCTGTCTGGAGACGCCAAAGTGCTTTGCCACAGATTGTTGAGTTGCCCTTGCTTCCAATCTCCCAATGGCATTAATGTGTTGAGCTGACGTCAATCTTGGTATTATTGCGTTACCTACAGTGTCGTTGTGCGATCTGATTGAATTACTGCTGATGTGGTCTTTTATGCCCCACCAACGGAAGGTTCGGCATGCAAAATTACATAACTTCATGATACACGTGCTTCTCTGACGGTTGCGTTTTTGCGTTTCAGTACAAACGTGGACTATGGCTACGTTTATGCGAATCGGACGTGTTTTCTAGTGTTTTTGCATCACCATTCGCTCACTTACTTGATTGTCTTTACGATGTCTTTGATTCTGTAAAACATAATGCAATAGCATTCTTTTTACCAATGTCAAGTTTCATATATATATATATATATATATATATATATATATATATTCAAAGGATACAAATGTTAATGAAAGGGTTGTTGTCAGATATAAGTATTCCATATTAAAATAGATCATCCAACGACAGCTTGCCTGTCAACGTACAATAAAAACTTCACCATGAACATCTATAATACCCAGTTATCGCATTTTGGTTTTATAACTGTATCGAATCAGTTGCTTGATTTCAAATATATATATAATCTTTGTAAGTGATGTAAATGATTTATTTTTTGCACTTCTCAAAGTCTGTACAATCTGTATACAGTAACATCAAAGTCCCCTAGGTTTTGTATGCCTTTATATTGTCACAGTGTAACATTTACAACTATATTCAAATGCAATTGATATTTTTAGCTGCATGTATGATTCAATTAATTGCCATTGTGTCACTGACTTTAGTTACTTAGCGACTAGCAATCAGACTAATTAGAGTGAAACTAAATAACAGCAATCAAGAACAATATGGATTTTTTTATTGATGCCCACAGTTGATACCCGGTCTGCCAACAAACATACATATTAATTATTAAGCCAGCAGTTAGCGATTACAATTGATCATGTGACAAAATAATGGATATACAATGTATGCCGACTAACGACACAATTCACAATATAGATCTTAGCCTGAATATGTTGCCTAGGGCAACATTATTGACGGGAAATAAATTCCCATAGAAGAATAAAACGTAACCATTTGAGCTGGGTCTTTTAAAAGAAAAACAGAAAGGTATAGAGAACCGAAGTGGGGACCTAACGACGGCAGCTCTGCTGTCAGACATTTGAGGTTCTCAGTCAGTGTTAACTCTATTGTTCATCTAAGAGCATAGACATATATATTTTATCTGTATCATTATATTGTTAACATTAATCATGGTTTATGTTGGAAAGTGAAATAGAAAATATACATCACCAACGTTTGACTTCTGTTACTTCATTTACATCCATAAGAAAAGCCACACCGTGTTAAAAGAAACATACCCACTGTGTTAATTGGTGGAGATCCGATGGCGGGATTCAGCACTCTCACAATCAAACAAATCCAGAAAGAAACATTCGTCAAGAGAGAATACAACAAAATCTATTTTATTCTACAGCCAATCGAGTATTCCAAGGTAGGTGGCAACTGAGATTGTTGATCGCCACAACGTAATTCAATTCTATATCACGAGTACACTGATAATCTAGCTGGCTACATAGAAGCGGCTACAACACAATCTACTTGATTCTACAGCTAAGTACAGCCGAGTATACAGTTTGTACAAGAAAACAAAATTTCCACTCCACGTGGGTCCCGACACAGTCATGGTGAAGGGATGGATTAGGAAAGCAGGAGCCATAGGAGCCGGAGCCGGAGCCGGAGGAGGAGCCGGAGCCAGAGCTGGAGACGGAGCCGGAGCGGAGCCAGAGCCGGAGCTATAGAAGCACTAGGAGCCGGAGCAGGAGCTATAGGAGCCGGTGTAAAAGGAACGCAGGTCCGTAGGACCTCGGTTCCTAGGAACAGTAGTCCTATCGGACCTCCATAGCTTAGGAACCATAGTCCTACCCGGACTTTCATTCCTGGTTTATTTTTAAGTTGTTTTTATCCTAGGACTTGTATTCCTACCGGACTTAAATTCCTTCTACAGCAGTGACAGAAATACTAGTCCGGCAAATTAGATGTCCGTTTATTATACTCTGCAATTTGCACGAGCTGCCAGAAAGACACGAGAAAAAAGTGAGGTTTTGGCAGCCTTCCATCGTAGTGTGATGGATAAGTGTACGAGTCTCTTAAGATTATTCTGGGTTCAAATCTCCATGTCAAAAAATATTTTTAAGTTTGAGTATTAACTTAATTTTTTTTTTTTTATGTCATAGACTTGTGGATCAGACACGTCAGTGCATTTTTGTAATCGTCTTACATTTTTGTTACAATATTGAAGTAGGACGAATATCTTGCTTTTTTCAAAGTATATAAAGCAACTACAGATATAAAGTAGGCTATATGTCCATGTGTTCAACACGAAGAAATATACCCCCCCCCCCCCTCCCTCAATATGTAGCCCAAAATTGTTTTTAAAATATATATATGAAAACTGGTAACTCCAAAAAACTAACATTTGGTGAACAACAAAAGACAATTTCTATATGCACCAACATAATGTTTAATAATATGTTTTGTAAGTTTATATTTTGACGGTAAGTCACAATCTGATTAATTGAGATTTTGTTAATCTTGTCCGATCGGACTTCCATTCCTCGGAATCCTAGTCTGTGGGACCTGTATTCCTAGGAATTTAAGTCTGTGGGACGTGCATTTCGAGGAATGTAAGTCCGTGGGACTTTTATTCCTGGTACTCCTAGTCCACAGGACTTTCAATTCTAGTATTCCTAGTCCTCTGGAATTTATTTCCGATAGTTTGCTTATTACATATGTATGGGGTCAATGGACACGTTCGGGCAAAATGAGTTGGCCTAAAATCTTCACCATGCATTTCCATAATTTTACTCACAATATTAGTTGTAATCCATTTAAAAATGCAGACTGATTTGTTTGGAATCCTATTTAGCATCTTGGTAGTAATGCGAATATAAACATACGTTGTGTTCCAGATTCGGACATTTTCGTTTCATTCGGGCAATAATGACCAGCATGCCTCCCCCACCCTTCTCCCAAAAAGGGAGTCTGAATGCCTATTGCGACCAAAACGGTCAGGTGTAAAAGTGTCATGAGTAGTTAGTCTGTTTAAAAGGATCTTTGTAAATTGTGTGTGCATATTATTGACAGTATGATAATCGTTCAGGGATTACTGTTTTGTTTTAGTCGGTGTAGTAGCCCATTGAGCTGCTAAAACCCACTCTTAGTCATTGCTATTTATATTAATTGATAAACATTAATGAAAACCATTTAACATATTTGTTTATCGATGGTATGGTTTGTTGGGACTAAGATATCATAGAGGCTAGAGTCTGATATGTCATATGTTAGACCAAATTATTTTTTAAAATGAGCAAACTTGACAAAGCAGGCTATGTAGTAAGCTATGCAGGGGAGAGGTAAAGAAATTTGTCAACCCACCCCACACCCTATGTACACGCGCCTGCAACATTATTGACAGAAAGGCACAAACTTAAAATTATATAATAACAAGATAATGTATATAACGCAAATATCACATTTTTATAATTAAATTATTATTAATATTATTATTATTATTATTATTATTATTATTATTATTATCAAATACGTAGAGTTCTAGACATCGATCCACGCTGTACATCATCTGACGTTTCCCACCACGTTGGACTGGAAAATGTGGCCTTGGGCTTGCAACTTGTAAAAGCGGGTCCACTTGTCCGCGTCGGGAACGTACAACTTGTACTGATCTGACATGTTGCTTCTCTGAAGGTTCTATCTCAAATGACGATGTTACCCATTTCCCTTTTATTTATACTTTCTATAATTTCGCGCATGCGCACAAAGATTAAATGTTGTGTGATACGTATGACCCGTGTCCCCATCACAAAGCATAGCTCATGCACGGCTCATGGCCACTCTCGGGGGTCACTCTCAGGGCCACAGGGCCACATTCATGGCCACAGAGCTACACTCAGAACCACACGCAGGCCCACAGGACCACACTCAGAGCCACACGCAAGGCCACAGGACCACACTCAGAGCCACACACAGGTCCACACACAGGTCCACACACACATACCCTTACATTAATAACAAACAAAACGTGTTATTCACATGTTTATTTTACAAAACGAAAAGTAGCACACACGTGTTTAATGTCTCAATACATTGTTAATATAGGGACATCTCGGGGACAGCCTGTAATGTTCCATCACTGGATCGTCCATCTTCTGCAATCTATAGGTGCGTAGTCCACAACATGATACATGATACGTAGTCTCCCATGTAAAAGAAACCGGCCTTGGCAAGTTCCCTCGGTATGTGACTCATCTGGAGGGACCACCGACCAAATGTGTACAGTCGTCTGTAGAATCCTCTCATTTTAGGACGATGGCAGAACAAGTACTGTCTTGAAAGACCACCCCATTCGTCATCGGCGTCGTGGGCGCCATCATCGTAGAGAACAGAGTCTGTTTTATATTCTCGAGCAGCATCCGTCTGATCCATGGGTTCTTCATTCACGGGTTCACGGGTATCCATGGGTTCTTCATCCACCATTTCGACGGGTTCACGGGTATCCATGGGTTCTTCGTCCACGATTTCGACGGGTTCACGGGTATCTATGGGTTCTTCATCCACGATTTTACCAGGTTCATAGGTATCCATGGGTTCTTCGTCCACGATTTCGATGGGTTCACGTGCAGCGTCCGTTTGATCCATGACATGTTCTTCTGGTTTGATAGCCACTCTTTTACATTTGAGTGTGTGTCTTTTGGAACGTTTGCATACCAAGACATCGTCACCGCTGCTACAACTGCTGTTACTGCTGCTGTCCATTCTCAAATATCCCGATGCCATCTCTGGAGTGCACGTCTTCGCTCTACAACGGTCAACTGACGAATGGCGAACAGTTCTAAATCTAAGGTTTATATACACAATGTCTGAGCATGGCCAAACACGTCCTGGGGTTTTCCTGTGACGTCACCGAGCATGTCTGGACACATCTAATATCTCGGGTTGCATTCCGAACACTCTATGGCACCCGTCAGATTCTGATGATCTTGGTGGCACGGTATGACGTCTCTCAGTTCCGGCACAAAGTCGTAGATTGTGTCAAAGCATTTCTGGAGCTCTTTCCACTGTTCGGCAGTCAGTCGAACGCCGCGACGGGAGGGTTTCAGTTTTTGATCACAAAACCACCACTGACGAATATCCACGCCAGCATAACTACGTTCGACGTAGACGTTCCCACTCAGACGTTGTGATGTTTCCCGTTTGAAGGTGGCCAGTTCCAGCCACTGTTTCATCGTCAGAGAAACGCATTTTATGGTAGGAAAATGTTTTCCATGGTCCTCGTCGAACTGACGAACGTGAATGGCAATGTCCCCCTTCCACAGTTTAGCCACGACGTAGACGTTACCGCCAAGGTCTAGTTTGCATCTCGTTTCGTTTTCTTCGTTTTTGACAAGGCCCTCTGTTAGTGTTTCTGTTATATCTCGATGCCATTTTATATATAATATTATATATATCGTAAGTATCATTCATCAACGGTATACGTCTTCTCTCTAGCAGTGTCGCTGAGCGAATGGCAAGCGTCCTGAATCTGGTTTTTTTTTATAGGCCCCCAAGGTAGCGTCCCCACGCTATCTCGAGGTCAAGACGTGTCTGAACACGTTCTGGGATGACTCATGGCCAACGCTGTATATGGACACGTTTCAAACCTTTCCCCGACATCTGGCAAAACCCTGGGGGTTTTCCTCTGTAATTTTCCACTCTCCATTGACTCGCATTTGTGGCCCACACCTGCCAAATCCATTAAACCCACGCTATCTTGCCATTAACGACTTCCGCACCATCTGTTTCCTGTACATCAAACGAACAGCTGTCACAGTTAGATAAACCCTCCGTCATTCGACACCACTCTATGGGTCATTAACGACTTTCTCACCATCTGTTTCCTGTACATCAAAGGACCCCCGACGGTTGACACACCCATCAATCTGGCCGACATCCGGCGTTTCCTGACACAGAGGTCAGGTTCCCACTCCCATCCCACAGCTGTCTAAGTCATTAACCCAGTTAGGTCTATGTACTCGAAGTAGGTCAAGGTTAGCGTCCCCGTGACGTCACACCCCACGCTTAGAGGTCAGCCAATCAGAAGAGGCCACGCCCAGGTCACGTGACCTCAGGGTCAACGAGTACACATGGGGCTCAAGTGCCCCTCTACTACTCGCATTTAACCATTTTATTAATTAAATATAAGATTATACTTGTTGATATCAAGCAAAAATATGCATTATGTATCGTTGAATATGCATACCAATCCAAAAGCCTTGCTTAAGCATTCCTTTAAATCGAATCTCATGTCCTCAACGTTTTTTTCACTGCAAAAAATTAATCAATTTCTATTAAGAGTTTGAATGTTTGTAAATCCAACTGCCTCCATTGTTAATTAATTTAGTTAACTTTGTAGTACATATATTATGTAATACAGATGAATATTCATAAAGTCATCAGTTACGGGTTTATTAACTAAATTATTAGCAATGATGTTTTTCGCACGGCAGTCTCTTCATCAAAATTACGCATGGTAAACTGTAATGACCAACATACGCCAAATGGAAATGAGACCACTTGGTGCAAGCTGTCTGTATGTCGTAAGATAATTTCAGAACACATCATGCAAGCTGTATCAATGTCATCACTTTGTTTTGTTTAACGACACAACTACAGCACATTGGTTAATTAATCATCAGCTACTGGATGACAAATATTTTGTAATTCTGACTCGTAGTCATAAGAAGAAACCCACTACATTTTTCCTAATGCTGCTAGGGATCTTTTATATGCACATTCACACAGACAGGGAAGCACATACCATGCACCTTTGCCCAATCGTGATGCACTGGTTGAAACAAGAAAAACTCAATCAGCTGAATGGATCCACTGAGGTGGTTCGAGCCTGCGACGCAAGCACCTCAACCAACAGAGCTAAATCCCCGCCCCGCCCCTCTATCACATCAGATAATTTGAGAACACATAGTGTTTCTGTCTGTATGTCATCAGATAATGATAAAACATAGTGCAAGCTGTCTGTATGTCATCAGATAATGATAACACATAGTGCAAGCTGTCTGTCATGAGATAATGATAACACATAGTGCAAGCTGTCTGTATGTCATCAGATAATGATAACACATAGTGCAAGCTGTCTGTATGTCATGAGATAATGATAACACATAGTGCAAGCTGTCTGTATGTCATCAGATAATGATAACACATGGTGCAAACTGTCTGTATGTCATGAGATAATTTGAGAAACAGGTGGTGCAAGCTGTATGTATGTCATGAGATAATTTGAGAACACATGGTGCATGCTGTCTGTATGTCATCAGATAATGATAAAACATAGTGCAAGCTGTCTGTATGTCAACAGATAATGATAACACATAGTGCAAGCTGTCTGTCATGAGATAATGATAACACATAGTGCAAGCTGTCTGTATGTCATCAGATAATGATAACACATAGTGCAAGCTGTCTGTATGTCATGAGATAATGATAACACATAGTGCAAGCTGTCTGTATGTCATCAGATAATGATAACACATGGTGCAAACTGTCTGTATGTCATGAGATAATTTGAGAAACAGGTGGTGCAAGCTGTATGTATGTCATGAGATAATTTGAGAACACATGGTGCATGCTGTCTGTATGTCATCAGATATTTTGAATACACTGTGCAAACGGTCTGTATGTCATCATGTAATTTGAGAACACATGGTGCAAACTGTCTGTGTGTCATCAGATAATTTGAGAACACCTGGTGCATGCTGTCTGTATGTCATCAGATATTTTGAATACACTGTGCAAACTGTCTGTATGTCATCATGTAATTTGAGAACACATGGTGCAAACTGTCTGTGTGTCATCAGATAATTTGAGAACACGTGGTGCATGCTGTCTGTATGTCATCAGATATTTTGAATACACTGTGCAAACTGTCTGTATGTCATCATGTAATTTGAGAACACATGGTGCAAACTGTCTGTGTCATCAGATAATTTGAGAACACATGGTGCATGCTGTCTGTATGTCATCAGATATTTTGAATACACTGTGCAAACTGTCTGTATGTCATCATGTAATTTGAGAACACATGGTGCAAACTGTCTGTGTGTCATCAGATAATTTGAGAACACCTGGTGCATGCTGTCTGTATGTCATCAGATATTTTGAATACACTGTGCAAACGGTCTGTATGTCATCATGTAATTTGAGAACACATGGTGCAAACTGTCTGTGTGTCATCAGATAATTTGAGAACACATGGTGCAAACTGTCTGTATTTCATCAGATATTTTGAGAAAACACGGTGCAAACTGTATGTCATGAGATAATTTGAGAACACATGGTGCAAGCTGTACGTCATCAGATAATTTGAGAACACGGTGCAAGCTGTATGTATGTCATCAGATAATTTGAGAACACATGGTGCAAGCTGTATGTCATGAGATAATTTGAGAACACCTGGTGCAAACCGTTTGTATGTCATCAGATAATTTGAGAACACATGGTGCAAACTGTGTATATCATCAGATAGTTTTTTGAACACACGGTGCAAACTGTATGTCATTAGATAATTTGAGAACACATGGCGCAAGCTGTCTGTATGACATCAGATAATTTGAGAACACACGGCGCAAACTGTATGTCATCAGATATTTTGAATACACTGTGCAAACGGTCTGTATGTCACGAGATAATTTGAGAAACACATGGTGCAAGCTGTATGTATGTCATGAGATAATTTGAGAACACATGGTGCAAACTGTATGTATGTCATCATATAATTTGAGGACATGGTGCAAGCTGTCTGCATGTCATGAGATAATTTTGTCGAGAGTGCAACTGCAAACAGATACTTTTAAATGATAACAATAAAACATGGGCCACATTTTATGAAATATTTATTTTATACATTTTAACAATTTTAACAAGTTTATTGTAGCTGTACTAAATGAATACTATACAGTTACATGAATTAACATGAGCATTAACAAATATGTACAAAAGCCCGTGACATATATGAGCTTTCCCAATTGTGTTACATTATTTAACAGATTTGTCTCAGCACTGTGGCATAAAGACCAAACACTATACTATTGGAGCGTATATGTAACATTTAACAGAAAAAGACAAACTTAACAGAAATGTTCCATACCCTTACTACAGCAAGGGTACTACATTTTGATCACTGGACACTGTCTATATTATCCAGAGTGCAGCGTTTCAATTCAACGATACACCAAATGCATACGAATCTAACAATAATGCAACAGGCAATACAGGTATATTTGTAATCACCATAGGAAGATGCGTCGACTGAAGAAATAAGTTATATATATCAATATTATCTTCAGAGTTCGGTGGCCAAACTGTGACCTCCCCTCCCCCAAACAACCTCAACCCCAAAACAACCCGTTTCCGTCACCGTGTACATGTCGGGTTACACTTAGGTGAACACTGAATGATGTGTCACATGCAAACACACTTATATAATATATGTATGGCATAAAAAAAACGTGAAGTTCATTTTTATCCATGAGTAAGTATATATATACACACACACACACACACACACATACACACACACACAGATATAGATATATATTACAAGATACATGTTTGATCAAGAATAAAAAATGAATAACTACAATGTACTTCACAACAGCGTGACAAGCATATACGAAGTATTTTACAATTTGTACATACTTATAATCATAAACCATGTTCACAGGCACTATTTACAGCACTGTTCTTTATATTGGCACCTTTACACATGCGTTACATTTTAATCTTAGAGAAAGGGTACAGTACATTTAGTACATGCAACGAACTCAGCTGATATATAATACATAATTACAGATTTAAAATATAAATCTACATTAAACAGATTTCACTTAAATATAAATGTTTTGTATTACGACAAATACTTACATGGGATCATAAATGTTTCATATCTTGTTCTGATGCGTTCTCTAAAACTGTTGGCGCAAGTGCAAGATGTGGTTGGTAGGCAACAGGTCAAACAATGACATCTATGGCTATTAATAGCAGTTGCCATACGAACGACGTGCTTCGCACTAACCAAACTGTAAAAATTATTCAATTCTTAAAGTTTGATTTGTTTAACAACACCACTAGAGCATATCGATTCATCAATCGACTAAATGATGTCAAACTTTGGTAATTCTGATATGTAGTCATCAGAGGAATCGCACATTTTTACTAATGCAACAAGGGATCTTTTGTATGCACTTTCCCACAGACAGGAAAACACATACATGTACCACGGCTTTTGACCAGTTGTGGTTCATTGGTTGGAACGAGAAAAAACCCCAATCAATTGAATGGATCTACCGAGGTGTTTTGATCCTGCGACGCAAGCACCTCGAGTGAGCACTGTGAAATCTGAATGATACATCCATATTCCATGATCAAATTCGTATCTCTGCACAATGCAGTTCAAAGGATGTTAGACAAAGTCGTGATAGATTCCATGATCTACTATCAGGAGTTCGTCCTTTGTATACTGATTTTTTAGACAATGAAATATCAAAACGAAACCAATATCACACGTTTTCAGATTGACAATACCTTTCCATTGAGGTATTACATTTGATGATAGCTTTATTTTTTACTACTCCCAACCACAAGAATACTTTTAGAGGTCAAAATGGCAAGTCACGATTAGCAAATACGTCACAAACATCACATTTTGTTTCGAGCCTGTATAATAAATTAATGTATCAAAATACTAATCTTACTATCACTGGCTCCAGGCCTGCAGAAATGCACTTGACAGACTATCGGATAACACAAGACAGAAAAAAGTAGCCCTGAATGCAAGCTATAAGTTTGTGTTCTGCGATAATAATTTTATTTGAACCTTGTGGTAATCCAATACAAATTAATTGCTATAATTTTGAACTGGTAATTCTTCAAAAATAAGTAAAGTTTGGAAATTCTCGTTTTTATTTATTTATAGCAGTCATTACAGAAATAGTGATGGAACTACACATAAATGTGTCGTCGTTAAGCCAATGGACATAAGGCTGGTAGGTACTGGGTTCACAGCCCGCTACCGGCCTCGGTGGTGTCGTCGTTAAGCCATTGGACATAAGGCTGGTAGGTACTGGGTTCGCAGCCCGGTACCGACTCCCACTCAGAGTGAGTTTGAACGACTCAGTGGATAGGTATAAGACCACTACACGGACTTCACTGCCACAAACAACTAACCCACTGTCCTGGACAGACAGACCAGATAGCTGATGTGTGTGTCTCTCTCACTAACAACTAACCCACTGTCCTGGACAGACAGACAGCAATTCCTCTATTTCGTTTAGACGTTACTTACAATTCAAACACTGAACAAGAAGTAGACATAGTGTGGCGAGCTTTTACAAGGGAATGGCCTTGCAAGTTCTCATGTAGGAGTACCGTTCAAAGGAAGAAGGGAGATGGCCTTGCAAGTTCTCATGTAGGAGTACTGTTCAAAGGAAGAAGGGAGATGGTCTTGCAAGTTCTCATGTAGGAGTACCGTTCAAAGGAAGAAGGGAGATGGTCTTGCAAGTTCTCATGTAGGAGTACCGTTCAAAGGAAGAAGGGCATGGTCTTGCAAGTTCTCATGTAGGAGTACCGTTCAAAGGAAGAAGGGAGATGGTCTTGCAAGTTCTCATGTAGGAGTACCGTTCAAAGGAAGAAGGGAGATGGTCTTGCAAGTTCTCATGTAGGGGTACCGTTCAAAGGAAGAAGGGAGATGGTCTTGCAAGTTCTCATGTAGGAGTACCGTTCAAAGGAAGAAGGGAGATGGTCTTGCAAGTTCTCATGTAGGAGTACCGTTCAAAGGAAGAAGGGAGATGGTCTTGCAAGTTCTCATGTAGGAGTACCGTTCAAAGGAAGAAGGGAGATGGTCTTGCAAGTTCTCATGTAGGGGTACCGTTCAAAGGAAGAAGGGAGATGGTCTTGCAAGTTCTCATGTAGGGGTACCGTTCAAAGGAAGAAGGGAATGGTCTTGCAAGTTCTCATGTAGGAGTACCGTTCAAAGGAAGAAGGGAGATGGTCTTGCAAGTTCTCATATAGGGGTACCGTTGAAAGGAAGAAGGGAATGGTCTTGCAAGTTCTCATGTAGGAGTACCGTTGAAAGGAAGAAGGGAGATGGTCTTGCAAGTTCTCATGTAGGGGTACCGTTCAAAGGAAGAAGGGAATGGTCTTGCAAGTTCTCATGTAGGAGTACCGTTCAAAGGAAGAAGGGAGATGGTCTTGCAAGTTCTCATGTAGGAGTACCGTTCAAAGGAAGAAGGGAGATGGTCTTGCAAGTTCTCATGTAGGAGTACCGTTCAAAGGAAGAAGGGCATGGTCTTGCAAGTTCTCATGTAGGAGTACCGTTCAAAGGAAGAAAGGAGATGGTCTTGCAAGTTCTCATGTAGGAGTACCGTTCAAAGGAAGAAGGGAGATGGTCTTGCAAGTTCTCATGTAGGAGTACCGTTCAAAGGAAGAAGGGAATGGTCTTGCAAGTTCTCATGTAGGAGTACCGTTCAAAGGAAGAAGGGAATGGTCTTGCAAGTTCTCATGTAGGAGTACCGTTCAAAGGAAGAAGGGAGATGGTCTTGCAAGTTCTCATGTAGGGGTACCGTTCAAAGGAAGAAGGGAATGGTCTTGCAAGTTCTCATGTAGGAGTACCGTTCAAAGGAAGAAGGGAGATGGTCTTGCAAGTTCTCATGTAGGGGTACCGTTCAAAGGAAGAAGGGAATGGTCTTGCAAGTTCTCATGTAGGAGTACCGTTCAAAGGAAGAAGGGAGATGGTCTTGCAAGTTCTCATGTAGGAGTACCGTTCAAAGGAAGAAGGGAGATGGTCTTGCAAGTTCTCATGTAGGAGTACCGTTCAAAGGAAGAAGGGAGATGGTCTTGCAAGTTCTCATGTAGGAGTACCGTTCAAAGGAAGAAGGGAGATGGTCTTGCAAGTTCTCATGTAGGAGTACCGTTCAAAGGAAGAAGGGAGATGGTCTTGCAAGTTCTCATGTAGGAGTACCGTTCAAAGGAAGAAGGGAATGGTCTTGCAAGTTCTCATGTAGGAGTACCGTTCAAAGGAAGAAGGGAGATGGTCTTGCAAGTTCTCATGTAGGAGTACCGTTCAAAGGAAGAAGGGAGATGGTCTTGCAAGTTCTCATGTAGGAGTACCGTTCAAAGGAAGAAGGGAGATGGTCTTGCAAGTTCTCATGTAGGAGTACCGTTCAAAGGAAGAAGGGAGATGGTCTTGCAAGTTCTCATGTAGGAGTACCGTTCAAAGGAAGAAGGGCATGGTCTTGCAAGTTCTCATGTAGGAGTACCGTTCAAAGGAAGAAGGGAGATGGTCTTGCAAGTTCTCATGTAGGAGTACCGTTCAAAGGAAGAAGGGAGATGGTCTTGCAAGTTCTCATGTAGGAGTACCGTTCAAAGGAAGAAGGGCATGGTCTTGCAAGTTCTCATGTAGGAGTACCGTTCAAAGGAAGAAGGGAGATGGTCTTGCAAGTTCTCATGTAGGAGTACCGTTCAAAGGAAGAAGGGAGATGGTCTTGCAAGTTCTCATGTAGGAGTACCGTTCAAAGGAAGAAGGGCATGGTCTTGCAAGTTCTCATGTAGGAGTACCGTTCAAAGGAAGAAGGGAGATGGTCTTGCAAGTTCTCATGTAGGAGTACCGTTCAAAGGAAGAAGGGCATGGTCTTGCAAGTTCTCATGTAGGAGTACCGTTCAAAGGAAGAAGGGAGATGGTCTTGCAAGTTCTCATGTAGGAGTACCGTTCAAAGGAAGAAGGGAGATGGTCTTGCAAGTTCTCATGTAGGAGTACCGTTCAAAGGAAGAAGGGAGATGGTCTTGCAAGTTCTCATGTAGGAGTACCGTTCAAAGGAAGAAGGGAGATGGTCTTGCAAGTTCTCATGTAGGAGTACCGTTCAAAGGAAGAAGGGAGATGGTCTTGCAAGTTCTCATGTAGGAGTACCGTTCAAAGGAAGAAGGGAGATGGTCTTGCAAGTTCTCATGTAGGAGTACCGTTCAAAGGAAGAAGGGAGATGGTCTTGCAAGTTCTCATGTAGGAGTACCGTTCAAAGGAAGAAGGGAGATGGTCTTGCAAGTTCTCATGTAGGAGTACCGTTCAAAGGAAGAAGGGAGATGGTCTTGCAAGTTCTCATGTAGGAGTACCGTTCAAAGGAAGAAGGGAGATGGTCTTGCAAGTTCTCATGTAGGAGTACCGTTCAAAGGAAGAAGGGCATGGTCTTGCAAGTTCTCATGTAGGAGTACCGTTCAAAGGAAGAAGGGAGATGGTCTTGCAAGTTCTCATGTAGGAGTACCGTTCAAAGGAAGAAGGGAGATGGTCTTGCAAGTTCTCATGTAGGAGTACCGTTCAAAGGAAGAAGGGCATGGTCTTGCAAGTTCTCATGTAGGAGTACCGTTCAAAGGAAGAAGGGAGATGGTCTTGCAAGTTCTCATGTAGGAGTACCGTTCAAAGGAAGAAGGGCATGGTCTTGCAAGTTCTCATGTAGGAGTACCGTTCAAAGGAAGAAGGGAGATGGTCTTGCAAGTTCTCATGTAGGAGTACCGTTCAAAGGAAGAAGGGCATGGTCTTGCAAGTTCTCATGTAGGAGTACCGTTCAAAGGAAGAAGGGAGATGGTCTTGCAAGTTCTCATGTAGGAGTACCGTTCAAAGGAAGAAGGGCATGGTCTTGCAAGTTCTCATGTAGGAGTACCGTTCAAAGGAAGAAGGGAGATGGTCTTGCAAGTTCTCATGTAGGAGTACCGTTCAAAGGAAGAAGGGAGATGGTCTTGCAAGTTCTCATGTAGGGGTACCGTTCAAAGGAAGAAGGGAGATGGTCTTGCAAGTTCTCATGTAGGAGTACCGTTCAAAGGAAGAAGGGAGATGGTCTTGCAAGTTCTCATGTAGGAGTACCGTTCAAAGGAAGAAGGGAGATGGTCTTGCAAGTTCTCATGTAGGAGTACCGTTCAAAGGAAGGTTGGAAAATTGTGTTGCTTTTAGTATCTTTATTACTGTAAAATACCTATGCCCATCAATGTGTATAATATACAAACTTTCATTTTTGAAATATCCCGAAGTGTGAAAAAATCACTTTCTTAAAAAGATTGGTCTTAAAGACGAAAGGAAGTGGGGAAACATTTATTTCCCAAACAAATAAATTAATTTTCTCACAAACTATTATAAAAGAATGGGCCACCTTGTTTTACAACAGTAAATATTCAAGAAATATTTCCTTGTAGCTATATCACACGCATATTACGTTTAAATTCTGATTATATTCAATCAAAAAAAAAAAAAGAAAAAAAAAAAGGATTTGAAGTTTGTTGAAACCAAGGCCAGGGTCCAGAAATTGAATTGAAAAGCAATTGTGCTTGTGCCTCTGAAATATTAACGTGTATAAAGTGTGCAGTGATTAGAAATAACTTTTGTAAAGCTTATTTGTGTTAAAATTGTTCAAGAGACTTGTATCAAAACAGCAAAGGTATATAATATTGTTCTAAAGGCTTTGCTAGAAAAGAGAAAAACATACTGACTTGCAGACTATCATCATATTCAATATTATCCAGACATACTGACTTGCAGACTATCATCATATTCAATATCATCCAGACATACTGACTTGCAGACTATCATCATATTCAATATCATCCAGACATACTGACTTGCAGACTATCATCATATTCAATATCATCCAGACATACTGACTTGCAGACTATCATCATATTCAATATCATCC
The DNA here is from genome assembly GCF_016097555.1 of Gigantopelta aegis. NCBI lineage: Eukaryota > Metazoa > Mollusca > Gastropoda > Neomphalida > Peltospiridae > Gigantopelta > Gigantopelta aegis. Next base: position 217,806 of record NC_054711.1, read on the forward strand.
AGACATACTGACTTGCAGACTATCATCATATTCAATATCATCCAGACATACTGACTTGCAGACTATCATCATATTCAATATTATCCAGACATACTGACTTGCAGACTATCATCATATTCAATATCATCCAGATACAAATAAAAACTTTTGTTTTGTTTAACAACACTAGAACATCTTGATGTCAAACTAATTAATTCTAACAAGTCTTCTAACGAAAGGCAATATATTTTCCATTAGTAGCAAGACATTTTTATATGTACTTTCCCACAAACAGGACAGCACATACCATGGCCTTTGTCTATATCAGTCGTGGGACAAAACAAATAATAAACATTTTGGTAACTCATTAACGCATATTCATATAATAACAAACATTTTATAACAAGATGTTAATACATTTATGACCCATTTTCTAATTACGAATAAACTTACATTTGACATTGTGGAGGGTAAAAAATTCATGTTTTATAGCTCTTTGGAAAGGTATTCGCAAACATAACATGATAAGAATGGTTTTGTATTGAATTTCAAAAATAATATTTTATGTGTTAACAATGTCTGACCGAAAACACACCAAAGCTGGGTCTTGGTCTGATGTATTTTGATATCAGTCTGTAACTTACATGCTATTTACATATACACCAGGAAATTAAGCAGCACTTAGTTTTTACCATGTTGTTTACACTTCGGTTCGAAGATACAAAGCACTGAAATCAATGTTCTATGAATGCAGAGGATAATGAAACACATTCACAGCAAGTGCCACTTGTTACATCAACATTAATGTATTGCACAACAGAGGATAATGAAACACATTCATAGCAAGTGCCACTGTTGTTACATCAACATTAATGTATTGCACAACAGAGGATAATGAAACACATTCATAGCAAGTGCCACTGTTGTTACATCAACATTAATGTATTGCACAGCCTTCGAAATATGTTGCACATGATCGAGCAGGTCTCATATCGGTTATGTTTCGGTGTTTTCCAGAAAGCAACAGTTCATTTGCAAAAATATGTTTTTCAGGCAACTGCGCTTACTGTAACAAATAATACTCAGATGAAATAACGTTTCCAATTACGTTTATCGTATTTTTTTTTACGATGATAGTCTTCATGTAAAACTGAATAGCCCTCATGTAACACTGAATAGCCTGCATGTAACACTGGATAGTTTTCACGTAACACTGGATAGCCTGCATGCAACATTGGATAGCTTTCATGAACACTGGGTAGTCTTTATGTAACACCGGATAGCCTGCATGCAACATTGGATAGCTTTCATGAACACTGGGTAGTTTTTATGTAACACTGGATAGCCTGTATGCAACATTGGACAGCCTGTATGTAACACTAGATAGTCTTCATGTAACACTGGATAGCCTTCATTAACACTTTATAACCTTCATGTATCACTGGATAGCCTGCATGCTACACTGGATAGCCTTCATGTAACACTGGATGGGTGTCAATTTATCTTTTAAAGACTATTTGGGATGGAGAATCCTGCCAGCAGTGGTTGAGGACAACCTAACACTGGGCAGTTAAATCAATAAACAGCATTCACTGTATCAAGAGAAGAAACTGTACAACATAGGACTTGGTTTTGCAGCAATCAGAGGTATTTCTGACGAATGACAATCAATAATAATAAAACAAATTGGAAACTACTTTGCATGTCCCAACACTAACAGATATAATATTACCCCAAATAAATGGGAACATGCAGTGTTCAGTGGAGCTGTTATGATGCTGGTGGTCGCGATACAGTACTATCATCATTAGAGCTCCAGTGTCCCTCTATCCCTAAATATGACATACCAGACACAGGTTAAGGTGCAGACTAAAGAGACATGGGTGTCTAGAGTCAATACACAGCCTGTTGAATTAGCGGCAACACGCTTCGTAGCCATTACGATGACAACAAACATTATAATAACACGTCATTTTATAAACTCCATGTGCTTTTTTAACAATATGAATAGGCTATCCCACAATTCTCACTTCGGCAAAGGTTAAACAGTCGGGACAATTCGGCCTGTTACATTCTCAGAAACCGAAAGTAGTCGACATTTTCCAAATGAGAAAAAAGGCAGAGTTACTTCCCTTCTGTTATTTTGACAAAAGAGGATCGATTTTTTTTTTTATGCTTACAAAAATGTCATTTAACAGGAGAAACTGTCTCCCGCACAGGTTAAAGGAGATTTGATCAAATACCGGGAGACTCCCGCGGAATCCGGGAGGGTTGACAGGTCTGGTCTAGACTGTGGCAACTAAAGTTTATTTGGGGGGGGGGGGGGGGGGGGGGGGGGGGGGGGGGGGGGGGGTCACCTTGCACACAAACCTGGCCTGTTCCTCTGACCCTAAATATGACATACCAGGCAATGATCTTGGTGATGGATCAAGGGGCCTGTTCCTGTAACCCTAAATATGACATACCAGGTAATGATTTTGGTGATGAATCAAGGGGCCTCTTTCTGTAACCCTAAATATGACATACCAGGCAATGATCTTGGTGATGGATCAAGGAGCCTGTTTCTGTGACTCTAAATATGACATACCAGGCACAGATCTTGGTGAGATATCAAGTGGCTTGTTCCTGTAACCCCAAATATGACATACCAGGCACAGATCTTGGTGAGATATCAAGTGGCTTGTTCCTGTAACCCTAAATATGACATACCAGGCTGATTATTGTGAGTGATCAAGTGGCTTCATTCTAGGTAAAGTAATTAAGTTTTTGTTTATATAAGGTGATGAATCATCCCAACAAACTACATTACATGCATAATATGCCTCCCCCACCCCTAGGTAAAGTAATTAAGTTTTTGTTTATATAAGGTGATGAATCATCCCAACAAACTACATTACATGCATAATATGCCTCCCCCACCCCTAGGTAAAGTAATTAAGTTTTTGTTTATATAAGGTGATGAATCATCCCAACAAACTACATTACATGCATAATATGCTTCCCCCACCCCTAGGTAAAGTAATTAAGTTTTTGTTTATATAAGGTGATGAATCATCCCAACAAACTACATTACATGCATAATATGCATCCCCACCCCTAGGTAAAGTAATTAAGTTTTTGTTTATATAAGGTGATGAATCATCCCAACAAACTACATTACATGCATAATATGCCTCCCCCACCCCTATTAACAAATCCTAAATGTGTGTTTGTGTACATAAAATAAATTTAAATATTTCCATCGAGCAACCGTTAGTGGCAACAATTAGACAAAATATTCAGTTTTGTTTCATGTATAAAGATGTATTAAACAAGTTCTGAATACAGCACCAATATTTTAAATACTGTAAATCATAAATTAATGCGAGCAAGATATTAAAATGATACCCTAATTTTTAAACACTAAGGCACAATTTTCAATACTAGACACAAATGCGAAATGGACTGTCCATGAACTACTGTTGTTATTATTCACACCAAGCAGATTCACTGTCGGCTCCACATTCTTTTATGTCTGTGATTTTCTGCACAAGACGTGGAGGAAATAACTGCCCACTAATACACACGGCTGGCTATCTTAGCTGGTTGGACTGTCGAAACAAATGCCAATTTCTACTGTTTAACTAATGTGAGATAAAATCAAAGTAATATAGTAAAAACATAATAATATCATGATGCATTAGCTTGCTGATTTACAGTATCCAGTGGTGATGATGATGACGACGATGACAATGCAAGCATAGACTAGGAAACCACACTGCCAGTCACACAGCAATACACATACACTGGTTATAAGTAGTCAATTCTATGATTGAGCATTCAATAATTTCATCAGGGTCTCATTTCACATGATTGTAATCACAATTCACGTGCTTGTAATGATGAAAACAAATGTAAAACATTCAATGATTTCATCAGGGTCTCATTTCACACGATCATAATCACGTGCTTGTAACGATGAAAACAAATGTAAAACATTCAATGATTTCATCAGGGTCTCATTTCACACGATCATAATCACAAATCACGTGCTTAAAACATTCAATGATTTCATCAGGGTCTCATTTCACACGATCATAATCACACGTGCTTGTAATGATGAAAACAAATGTAAAAACATTCAATAATCTTCATATAAGCTCCATTCTGGTGAGTAGAAATGAAAAAAAGAAAATATTGAATAATCTTCAATACAGCTTCATTATAGGGATAAACATAGTATGTGATGGGTTGAACACAATACACAGAAAAATATGGTAATCTTCCAGTACAGTTTCTTTCTGCTGAGTAGAAATGAAAAGATGAAAATATTGAATAATCTTCAAAAACTGCTCCATTATAGCAACAAAAAATCTACATCCATTTACTCGGTGCTGAAATTTCTTCAATTCATCTGTTGTTTGCTTGTTGTAGCACACATGACTACTACTGTTAGTCACCTACATGTATAATAGTTGAACTCACTCTAACAAAATTTTGTCAATCCATTCTCTGCTATGATATCAGGACATACAAGACAACAGTTACTGTTGGCAATCAGCTAGTCTTCAGTGTTCTCCAACTTTTATGCGACCAGGTTGGCGGACATGTGAGGCCTTGGGCCGAAGTCCACAAGGGTGTGTGTGTATGTGAGAGCTCGTGAGGGGTTCGCCCGCTCTCGCACAGGAATTTTTTTTAAATCTTAAGTCACAAAAGGTGCTTTTTTTCTGGCATGTAATAGTTGATTTAAATAAAGTTAACCATAATCTATCTCATGATCTGCCGCACCGGCACCGGTCACGCTGAAGTAGTAGGGCCTAGATGATCATAGGCCTAAATGTGTGCGGCCAGTGGGCTAATCTCACCCGGACATTTTTGAAAATAAAAGCTCATATAGATGCGAGTTCCTGGCATCTGGGGATAGTATTTTGCCGTCTTTCATTGCATAAAATATTGTTCTCGATTTATGGTTTTCAACATGCCAACAGCCAGCAATAGACAATTCCCCTGCATGAAATTTGCCCGGACCCTTGTCAATTACTCACAAGGACTAAGATTTACAAAAAATCATAATATGCAAATTGCCAATGATGAAGTGACGGGCGCTTGCTGATTGGATTAGAGTAGCCAAGCTGTTGAGAGGCAATCTACGTTGCACCGCTGAGATTGTGCCGCTTGTATTAACGACTCCCGCTTTATCACTGCTGGATATTGGGGAGGCCCGGTTTTAATTTTGTTCCGACACGTTGACATTTTGCGACCGGTATATCGGTGATTTTACCACCTGAAATTTTTAGCAGGGATCCAATCAGATTCGTTCTTACACATGTGTTGAATTAGAATATTATTATTATATACTCCAAGTCCAAGTACAGGCTAAATATAGCGATAGGTGAATAGAATTGACTGAAGTTTTTTTCATCATAGCGGACTGTTTTTCGACTTGGCGGCATTTTTTATCAGCTTGGCGGACCCGTCTGCGAAAATCTTCAGCTTGGCGGCGCAAATTCTCAGCTTGGTGGGTGTACAAGCCGCTTACTGGGGTTGGAGAACACTGAGTCTTCAGTTACAGAATCTATCATTATTTTGGTGGAAAATCAACCAACTAGTCTTGAGTTACAGAATCTATCATTATTTTGGTGGAAAGTCAATCAACTACAGTCTTGAGTTACAGAATCTATCATTATTTTGGTGGAAAGTCAACCAACTACAGTCTTGAGTTACAGAATCTATCATTATTTTGGTGGAAAGTCAACCAACTACAGTCTTGAGTTACAGAATCTATCATTATTTTGGTGGAAAGTCAACCAACTACAGTCTTGAGTTACAGAATCTATCATTATTTTGGTGGAAAGTCAACCAACTACAGTCTTGAGTTACAGAATCTATCATTATTTTGGTGGAAAGTCAACCAACTAGTCTTGAGTTACAGAATATATCATTATTTTGGTGGAAAGTCAACCAACTACAGTCTTGAGTTACAGAATATATCATTATTTTGGTGGAAAGTCAATTATCAAAAGCGTAAAACCACTGCTAAATAATCTGATAATTATACTGATTTTTATTTGCCACATACGTTTTTTTTTTTAAATAAGTTTGCCACTCAATATTGTTTTTTCAAATGTGTGGCTTAGCCAATGCAACATTTCTATTACTTTACAAAATGATCTATATACAGATGTGCGATATAAAAATATATTATTGATCGAATAGTTAAATATATCACAGGAAATGGCCTAATGTAGAACATCGTCGTGGTGACTGGTGTTTAGTGGTGGTGGTACATCGGGCATCGTCGTACGGACCCCAGAGGTGAGGTAACCAGCTACTCCCGGAGTGGCCCCTGAAATCATAATATGTTACACTAATTAGCCCCTGAAATCATAACATGATACACTAATTGGTCCCTGAAATCATAACATGTTACACTAATTGAACCCTGTAATCACAACATGTTACACTAATTGGACCCTGAAATCATAACACGTTACACTAATTATCCCCTGAAGTCATAACATTACACTAATTGGCCCCTGAAATCATAACATGTTACACTAATTTGCCCCTGAAATCATAACATGTTATATTAATTGGCCCTTGAAATCACAACATATTACACTAATTAGCCCCTGAAATCATAACGTTACACTAATTGGCCCTTGAAATCATAACACGTTACACTAATTGGCCCTTGAAATCATAACATGTTACACTAATTGGCCCCTGAAATCATAACATGTTACACTAATTGGCCCCTGAAATCATAACATGTTATACTAACTGGCCCCTGAAATCATAACATGTTACACTAATTGGCCCCTGAAATCATAACATGTTACACTAATTGGCCCCTAAAATCATAACATGTTACACTAATTGGCCCCTGAAATCATAACGTTACACTAATTGGCCCCTGAAATCATAACATGTTACACTAATTGGCCCCTGAAATCATAACATGTTACACTAATTGGCCCTTGAAATCATAACATGTTACACTAATTAGCCCCTGAAATCATAACGTTACACTAATTGGCCCCTGAAATCATAACATGTTACACTAATTGGCCCCTGAAATCATAACATGTTACACTAATTGGCCCCAGAAATCATAACATGTTACACTAATTGGCCCCTGAAATCATAACGTTACACTAATTGGCCCCTGAAATCATAACATATTACACTAATTGGCCCCAGAAATCATAACATGTTACACTAATTGGCCCCTGAAATCATAACATGTTACACTAATTGACCCCTGAAATCATAACACATTACCTTAATTAGCCTATGATATCATAACACATAGCCCCTGAAATCATAACACATAGCCCCTGAAATCATAATACATAGCCCCTGAAATCATAACACATAGCCCCTGAAATCATAGCACATTACCTTAATTAGCCTATGATATCATAACACATAGCCTCTAAAACCATAACACAAAATACCTGAAATCATAACACATAGCCCCTGAAATCATAGCACATTACCTTAATTAGCCTATGAAATCATAACACATTACATTAACTAGCCTCTGAAATCATAACACATTACATGATTTAGCCTCTGAAATCATAACACATTACATTAATTAGCCTCTGAAATCATAACACATTACATTAATTAGCCTCTAAAATCATAACACATAGCCAACTCGGACCAGACTTTGTAAATTGTTTTTACGAGATCACCTGTCAAACTATCTGTTACATATTAGTGATGAAGGGATATTTTATATACAGACAACACCTCGTGGTGCCTGCTTACCTGTTAAATAGCCTGATATGTTGGATTCTGTGATGAAAAGATCGTGTTTCTGATCGCGGTATTCCTTCCACACAGCCGACTTGTCCAGCAAACCAGTTATCTGAAACACAGCACACAACGTAAACAAATACAAACCAGTTATCTGAAACACAGCACACAATGTAAACAAATACAAACCAGTTATCTGAAACACAGTACACAACGTAAACAAATACAAACCAGTTATCTGAAACACAGCACACAACATAAAAAAATACAATCTGTTATCTGAAACACAGCACACAAAATGAACAAATACTGCTGTGTGTGGGTGTACCTGTTCCCTGTATAACAGCTCTCACTATCTGAGTTTTGGTTATGTCACATTTTAAAACACTGTAACCTGTAGTAGGTGTGTGTGTGTGTGTGTGTGTGTACCAGTGTTGGTTGTGTGTGTGTGTGTATACCTGTTCCCTGTAGTGCAGTGCGCTGCATGGCTTTTCAGAGCTCTCACGATTTGAGCTTTGGTTATATAAGATTTAAAAAAACAGTGGCGTGCGTGCGTGTGTGTGTATACCTGTGGTGTGTGTGTGTGTGTATACCTGTGGTGTATATGTGTGTGTGTATACCTGTGGTCTGTGTGTGTGTATATTACCTGTAGTGTGTGTGTGTATACCTGTGGTGTATATGTGTGTGTGTATACCTGTGGTCTGTGTGTGTATACTTGTAGTGTGTGTGTGTGTGTGTGTGTATATTACCTGTAGTGTGTGTGTGTGTGTGTGTGTATATTACCTGTAGTGTGTGTGTGTATATACCTGTAGTGTGTGTGTATGTATACCTGTAGTGTGTGTAGTGTGTGTGTGTGTGTGTGTGTGTGTATACCTGTAGTGTGTGTATACCTGTAGTGTGTGTGTGTATATCTGTAGTGTGTGTGTGTGTGTGTATACCTGTAGTGTGTGTGTATACCTGTAGTGTGTGTGTGCATGTATACCTGTAGTGTGTGTGTGTGTGTATGTATACCTGTAGTGTGTGTGTGTATATACCTGTAGTGTGTGTGTATGTATACCTGTAGTGTGTGTGTGTGTGTGTGTGTATACCTGTAGTGTGTGTATACCTGTAGTGTGTGTGTGTATATCTGTAGTGTGTGTGTGTGTGTGTATGTATACCTGTAGTGTGTGTGTGTATATACCTGTAGTGTGTGTGTATGTATACCTGTAGTGTGTGTGTATGTATACCTGTAGTGTGTGTGTGTGTGTGTGTGTATACCTGTAGTGTGTGTGTATACCTGTAGTGTGTGTGTGTATATCTGTAGTGTGTGTGTGTGTATACCTGTAGTGTGTATGTGTGTGTATACCTTAGTGTGTGTGTGTATACCTGTAGTGTGTGTGTGCATGTATACCTGTAGTGTGTGTGTGTGTGTATGTATACATGTAGTGTGTGTGTGTATACCTGTAGTGTGTGTGTGTATACCTGTAGTGTGTGTGTGTATACATGTAGTGTGTGTGTGTGTGTGTGTGTATACCTGTAGTGTGTGTGTGTGTATACCTGTAGTGTGTGTGTGTGTATACCTGTAGTGTGTCTGTGTGTGTGTGTATATTACCTGTAGTGTGTGTATGTATACCTGTAGTGTGTATGAGTGTGTGTGTGTATACCTGTTCCCCATACCGCAGGCTGTGCTGCATGGCTTTCGGCGCTCTCATGATCTGAGCTTTGGTTGTATAAGATTGTAAAACACTGTGGCATATGTGTGTGTGTGTTTGTGTATACCTGTAGTGTTTGTGTGTGTATATACCTGTGGTGTGTGTGTGTGTGTATACATGTGGTGTGTGTGTATACCTGTAGTGTGTGTATATACCTGTGGTGTGTATGTGTGTATACCTGTGGTGTGTGTGTCTATACCTGTGGTGTGTGTGTATATACCTCTCATGTTTGTATGTGTGTATACCTGTAGTGTGTGTGTGTATACCTGTAGTGTGTGTGTGTATACCTGTAGTGTGTGTGTGTATACCTGTAGTGTATATGTGTGTGTATACCTGTAGTGTGTGTGTGTATACCTGTAGTGTGTGTGTGTGTATACCTGTAGTGTGTCTGTGTGTGTGTGTATATTACCTGTAGTGTGTGTATGTATACCTGTAGTGTGTATGAGTGTGTGTGTGTATAAACCTGTAGTGTGTGTGTGTATAAACCTGTAGTGTGTGTGTGTATACCTGTAGTGTGTGTGTATACCTGTAGTGTGTGTGTGTATAAACCTGTAGTGTGTGTGTGTATAAACCTGTAGTGTGTGTGTGTATACCTGTAGTGTGTGTGTATACCTGTAGTGTGTGTGTGTATAAACCTGTAGTGTGTGTGTGTATAAACCTGTAGTGTGTGTGTGTATAAACCTGTAGTGTGTGTGTGTATAAACCTGTAGTGTGTGTGTGTATAAACCTGTAGTGTGTGTGTGTGTGTGTGTGTGTGTGTGTGTATACCTGTTCCCCGTACAGCAGGCTGTGCTGCATGGCTTTCAGAGCTCTCACGATCTGAGCTTTGCTTGTATGTGTGTGTGTGTGTGTGTATATACCTGTAGTGTGTGTTTGTGCGTGTATACCTGTAGTGTGTATGTGTGTGTGTGTATGTGTGTGTGTGTGTGTGTGTGTGTGTGTGTATACCTGTAGTGTGTGTTTGTGTGTATATACCTGTAGTGTGTGTGTGTGTGTGTGTGTATATATACCTGTAGTGTGTATGTGTGTGTGTATATACATGTGGTGTGTGTGTGTATACCTGTAGTGTGTGTGTGTATACCTGTAGTGTGTGTGTATACCTGTAGTGTGTGTGTGTGTATATACCTGCAGTGTGTGTGTATACCTGTAGTGTGTGTGTGTGTGTATACCTGTAGTGTGTGTGTATACCTGTAGTGTGTGTGTGTATATACCTGTAGTGTGTGTGTGTATACTTGTAGTGTGTGTGTGTATGTATACCTGTAGTGTGTGTATGTATACCTGTAGTGTGTGTGTATACCTGTAGTGTGTGTGTATATACCTGTAGTGTGTGTGTGTATACCTGTAGTGTGTGTGTGTATACCTGTAGTGTGTGTGTGTGTGTATATACCTGTAGTGTGTGTGTTTATACTTGTAGTGTGTGTGTGTGTGTGTATACCTGTAGTGTGTGTGTATACCTGTAGTGTGTGTGTGTGTGTGTATACCTGTTCCCCATACAGCAGGCTGTGCTGCATGGCTTTCGGCGCTCTCATGATCTGAGCTTTGGTTGTATAAGATTGTAAAACACTGTGGCATATGTGTGTGTGTGTTTGTGTATACCTGTAGTGGTTGTGTGTGTGTATATACCTGTGGTGTGTGTGTGTGTGTATACCTGTGGTGTGTGTGTATACCTGTAGTGTGTGTATATACCTGTGGTGTGTATGTGTGTATACCTGTGGTGTGTGTGTGTCTATACCTGTGGTGTGTGTGTATATACCTGTCATGTTTGTATGTGTGTATACCTGTAGTGTGTGTGTGTGTGTGTGTGTGTATACCTGTAGTGTGTGTGTGTGTATACCTGTAGTGTGTGTGTGTGTGTGTATGTGTGTATAAACCTGTAGTGTGTGTGTGTAAACCTGTAGTGTGTGTGTGTGTGTATACCTGTAGTGTGTGTGTGTGTGTGTATACCTGTAGTGTGTGTGTGTATACCTGTAGTGTGTGTGTGTGTCTGTGTATACCTGTAATGTGTGTGTATACCTGTAGTGTGTGTGTGTGTGTACCTGTAGTGTGTGTGTGTGTGTGTGTGTGTGTGTGTGTGTGTGTATGTAAACCTGTAGTGTGTGTGTCTGTGTGTGTGTGTGTGTATACCTGTTCCCTGTACAGCAGGCTGCGCTGCATGGCTTTCAGAGCTCTCACAATCTGAGCTTTGCTTGTATGTGTGTGTGTGTGTGTATATACTTGTAGTGTGTGTTTGTGCGTGTATACCTGTAGTGTGTATGTGTGTGTGTGTACCTGTAGTGTGTGTTTGTGTGTATATACCTGTAGTGTGTGTGTGTGTGTATATATACCTGTAGTGTGTATGTGTGTGTGTATATACATGTGGTGTGTGTGTGTATACCTGTAGTGTGTGTGTGTATACCTGTAGTGTGTGTATACCTGTAGTGTGTGTGTGTGTGTATACCTGCAGTGTGTGTGTATACCTGTAGTGTGTGTGTGTATATACCTGTAGTGTGTGTGTGTATACTTGTAGTGTGTGTGTGTATGTATACCTGTAGTGTGTGTGTATACCTGTAGTGTGTGTGTATATACCTGTAGTGTGTGTGTGTGTATACCTGTAGTGTGTGTGTGTGTATACCTGTAGTGTGTGTGTGTGTGTATATACCTGTAGTGTGTGTGTGTATACTTGTAGTGTGTGTGTGTGTGTGTATAAACCTGTAGTGTGTGTGTGTATAAACCTGTAGTGTGTGTGTATAAACCTGTAGTGTGTGTGTGTATAAACCTGTAGTGTGTGTGTGTATAAACCTGTAGTGTGTGTGTGTATAAACCTGTAGTGTGTGTGTATACCTGTAGTGTGTGTGTGTGTATACTTGTAGTGTGTGTGTGTGTGTGTATAAACCTGTAGTGTGTGTGTGTATAAACCTGTAGTGTGTGTGTGTATAAACCTGTAGTGTGTGTGTGTATAAACCTGTAGTGTGTGTGTGTATAAACATGTAGTGTGTGTGTATACCTGTAGTGTGTGTGTGTGTGTGTATACCTGTTCCCCATATAGCAGGCTGCGCTGCATGGCTTTCAGAGCTCTCACGATCTGAGCTTTGGTTGTATGTGTGTGTGTGTGTGTGTGTATACCTGTAGTGTGTATGTGTGTGTGTATACCTGTAGTGTGTATGTGTGTGTGTGTATATCTGTAGTGTGTATGTGTGTGTGTGTATACCTGTAGTGTGTGTGTGTGTGTATACCTGTAGTGTATGTGTGTGTATACCTGTAGTATGTGTGTGTGTGTGTGTGTGTGTGTGTGTGTACCTGTAGTGTGTATGTGTGTATACCTGTAGTGTGTATGTGTGTGTGTGTATACCTGTAGTGTGTATGTGTGTGTATACCTGTAGTGTGTGTATGTGTGTGTATACCTGTTCCCCGTACAGCAGGCTGCGCTGCATGGCTTTCAGAGCTCTCACAATCTGAGCTTTGGTTGCGGCCGGGTTCTCAACGGCCTCGAGGCCGCCCTCCAGCAGTCGCAGGAGAAATGGAACCAGTTCATGTTTCAGAGCCTGAAATCAAAGAAACCAAATAAACAGTTCATGTTTCAGAGCCAAGAAGCAATGAAAACAAATAAACAGTTCATGTTTCAGAGCCTAAAATCAAAGAAAACAAATAAACAGTTCATGTTTCAGAGCCTAGAAACAAAGAAACCAAATACACAGTTCAAGTTTCAGAGCTTAAATTAAAGAAAGCAAATAAACAGTTCATGTTTCAGAGCCTAAAAACAAAGAAAACAAATAAACAGTTCATGTTTCAGAGCCTAGAAACAAAGAAACCAAATACACAGTTCATGTTTCAGAGCCTGAAATCAATGAAAACAAATACACAGTTCATATTTCAGAGCCTAAAAACAAAGAAAACAAATACACAGTTCATATTTCAGAGCCTAAAAACCAAGAAAACGAATACACAGTTCATATTTCAGAGCCTAAAAACAAAGAAAACAAATACACAGTTCATGTTTCAGAGCCTAAAAACCAAGAAAACGAATAAACAGTTCAGGCCGATTCGAATCACCAGGTTATATCAAAATCTAGGTTTAATACTGGTGTATTTCCATCATTTTACTAACAATATTAGTTATAATCCATGCCAAATGCTTACAGAATGCTACATAGCTGTTGGTAATAATGCAAAAATGAAACGTTTTGTTACTAGCATTTCCCTTTAATTCTAGCATAATATTAAAAAACAAAAGATGGGACGTGTACACTTGAGGGAACCGAGATAACATATGGTAAAATTTTCAAAACTGTGGGCCTGTACCGCCTTGTCCCCCCTTTATTAAGACGAGACAAACATGAAAGTATGTCATTATAAGACTGCAGTCTATGATAGACGTTTATTGCTTTGATACTGGTGGTAACCGATCAACTTTCATTACTAGTACTTCCTGTTTTCGTGCAGTTCATACACTATGAAGAATTTTTTTTTTTTTACTAATTTAATAAATAACTATATTTATTACCCCCAGTGACCACTCATAACAGGGAAAATATTTTCCATATTTTCTCAATGAGAAAGATTATGCAGTGTTGTGATGTACAACATTACTGGATGATTTGATGCTTACAAACCAATGACTTTGACGGTACTAAATATAACATCATCGCGATTTGGCAGACACACAAAATGACGTCAGGTACTTTAATGAGTTTGCGTTCACGACTGTTTTAATATTAAATTTATAACAAAATGTCATTTTAACGCAACTCATTATTTATATTTTTAGCAGAATAACGATAACTTTTGTTTTTGAAAACTATCTATTAACGTGATTAAAATGCAAAGTTATAACAATACCCAGAACAGTGTGTAAAGTGGTTTACATTGTTTCTATAGCCTGCATGTACGTGCATGTGCGCCTAAAATAAAGGCGTTTAGAGAAAACATAGCTGGGGTAATAAATAGAATAGCAAAATCAGTACATTGTACCAGTTATTATCAATGTATGTCCTGAGTGAAATACTTTTCATTTGTCACTCGCTAAAGCTCGCGACAACTAAACATTATTTGATTCGGGACATAATTTTGATAATAACTGGTAACTCGTTTATTATTCTCTATATATCTCAGGCGCTTTGTTGTTCATTTGCCACGAACATGGTGAAGGGGTGGATCTAAGTATACAGTCGTGCTAAAAAAACAGGCAAAAGGGCATCTTGTCTAAAGGGGGAGGGGGTTCGAACCCCCCTACACCCACCCTGTATTCGTTTCTGTACAATGGCGTAGGCAGGATTTTGTAAGGGGGGGGGGGGCGCGGGCGGGCATCTGACAGCCAAGTAAACAATGATACTGAGTACGCCACTGATCACCCCTAATTTTGCGCCCCCCCCCCCCCCATTGTTGTGTGCAATAGACCATGAAAAGTAGGTCATGGTGACCTAGTAATAGTACGCGACATACAGCCATCCCAAGTTGTTCCTCAATGTGAGGTTTGACGGTCCTGTATGCATCGGTATGCAAGATATGGTCCGGACAAGAAAAAAAGGTTAACAGACGGACGTACAACGCCATACCATATGACCCATCAAAGACGGGCGTATAAAAATGAACAGCAGACGAATCCTCCCCTTGATCAAGCAAATTTTTATCTTTTTTTCAATGCTTTTTCTTGGGAGCATGTCTTAACCCTCATAAACTTTGTTTGCCACAGTTTAGCCCTCACCCTCTTCTAACATTTATACACAAGTGCCTGAACACACCATATTTACATGTAGTTAAAATACACATAAATCTGCTTTGAAAGTCCTTTCCATTACCTGTTTTACGTAATGACGTCCCAGCTGGCGTAATGACATCATTTTTCGAGGTTTATCGAAGGATAACCTTCAGTTTGTCTTCGAACATCGACCCATCAGAATAGAGTAAATCATATAAATGCAGAAAGTTTGTAATTATACAAACACAGTCTGGTGTAATACTGGTTTTGTTTATATAAACACAGTCTGGTGTAATACTGGTTTTGTTTACATAAACACTGACTTGGTGTAATACTGGTTTTGTTTATATAAACACTGACTTGGTGTAATACTGGTTTTGTTTATATAAACACTGACCAGGTGTAATACTGGTTTTGTTTATATAAACACAGTCTGGTGTAATACTGGTTTTGTTTATATAAACACTGACCTGGTGTAATACTGGTTTTGTTTATATAAACACTGACTTGGTGTAATACTGGTTTTGTTTATATAAACACTGACCTGGTGTAATACTGGTTTTGTTTATATATAAACACAGTCTGGTGTAATACTGGTTTTGTTTATATATAAACACAGTCTGGTGTAATACTGGTTTTGTTTATATAAACACAGTCTGGTGTAATACTGGTTTTGTTTATATAAACACAGTCTGGTGTAATACTGGTTTTGTTTATATAAACATTGACTTGGTGTAATACTGGTTTTGTTTATATAAACACTGACCAGGTGTAATACTGGTTTTGTTTATATAAACACAGTCTGGTGTAATACTGGTTTTGTTTATATAAACACTGACCAGGTGTAATACTGGTTTTGTTTATATAAACACAGTCTGGTGTAATACTGGTTTTGTTTATATAAACACTGACCAGGTGTAATACTGGTTTTGTTTATATAAACACTGACCAGGTGTAATACTGGTTTTGTTTATATAAACACTGACCAGGTGTAATACTGGTTTTGTTTATATAAACACTGACTTGGTGTAATACTGGTTTTGTTTATATAAACACTGACCAGGTGTAATACTGGTTTTGTTTATATAAACATTGACTTGGTGTAATACTGGTTTTGTTTATATAAACACTGACCAGGTGTAATACTGGTTTTGTTTATATAAACACTGACCAGGTGTAATACTGGTTTTGTTTATATAAACACTGACCAGGTGTAATACTGGTTTTGTTTACATAAACACTGACCAGGTGTAATACTGGTTTTGTTTATATAAACACAGTCTGGTGTAATACTGGTTTTGTTTATAAACTGACGATCAAAAGAAAGTATACCAATTATTTTTATTTTAAATAAACACAATACACTTTCATGGAAGGTTAGATAGGTTCCAGTATTGTTCGTTATAATACAATCAATGACGAATAGTCACACATTGCTGCGTTAGGGAGATGCCGCACGTGCAAAATGAGTTTATTCATCAAATTTATACTGCACGAGAAACATTATACTTGTGCATATAAGGGTGGAAAAAAGGGTGCCATTGCTTAGAACATGCCTCAGTCAACAGTAAAAGACCAGAGAACATGGTAAGGCTAACTGCTGAAGAAAGAGAGAGAGCTATTGGTATGGTGCAGTTGGGTGCGAGTTATGCCCATGTGGCAAGAATCCTGAATTGCACAAAATTGACGATCACCAGGCTAATATAGCGTTACAGGGTGACTGGCAGGACTGCAGACAGACCATGAAGTGGAAGACCCCGCGTCACAACAGTCAACGAAGAACACCATCTCTGCATCTTACACTTACGTAACAGATTCCTCACTATGACGTCATCTGCAGCGACTAGCCTTGGACATGTCATCAGTCATCACACTGTATGTCGTCGACTACGACAGCATGGTATCAGGGCCTATCGACCATTCAGAGGGATGACATTGACAAGGCAACATCGACTTCGACATTTACGTTGGGCACGTCAGTTTCAGCGTTGGCAACATTGGAACTGGCAACGTGTACTCTTTTCTGATGAGAGCAGGTTCCAGTTATTAAGAGCTGATGGCAGGACTCGGATATACCAACGTGCAGGAGAGACAACAGCTCTGTGCTGTGTTCAGGAGACTGAACCGTTTGGTGGTGGATCTGTGATGGTTTGGGGTGGTATCTGTGGCCAACAGCGGACAGACCTTGTTGTCATTGACGGAAATCTGTACGATGTCGGGTCCATGATTGCATATGGTGGACATACACGCTATTGAAACATGTTCTTTGTGGTCAAATTTATTCACCTTCGTTATGAGTGGTCCTTTATGAAATCGCACATTTCACCCCTAGTGCTGTTGTGAACTGTGATATTATCATTTTATGAGTTTTATTGAGTATACTCGTGTTTATTTATCGCCATATTATTATACTTTCAAAATATAACATTTGCATCAACTTGTGTTTTGTGTTGTTTTTAATACTTTGAAAAAATAATTGGTATACTTTCTTTTGATAGTCAGTTTATAAACACTGACCTGGTGTAATACTGGTTTTGTTTCTATAAACACTGACCTGGTGTAATACTGTTGTTTACATATACACAGAACCTGGTGTAATACTGTTTTTGTTTATGTGAACACAGGGTCTGGTGTAAAACTGTTATTGTTTATATATACAAAGGACCTGGTGTAATACTGTTTTTGTTTCCATATACACACAGCCTGGTGTAATACTGTTATTGTTTATATAAACACAGGATCTGGCATCAACTGTAGACAGGACTCGGTAGTGTTGTGATTAAGCCATCGGATATAAGGCTAGTAAGTACAGGGTTCGCAGCCTGGTACTGGCTCCCACCCAGAGCGAGTTTTAATGACTCAATAGGTAGCTGTAAGACCACTACACCCTATTCTCTCTAACTAACCACTAACAATTAACCCACTGCTCTGGACAGACAGCCCAGATAGCTGAGGTGTGTGACCAGGAGAGCATGCTTGAGCCTTAATTGGATATAAGCACGAAAATAAGTTGTAATGAAATCAATGAAATGAAAACTGTCGACAGTACCTGAGAGACGAGCTCCTCTTCGGCTTTGTCAAAAATCCTTGACAAAGCTTCAGCAGCCAGCGCTATCGAGTCACGACGCACCTTCATGGCCACCTTAATGGGGCCAATACAGTCTGTTGTAGCCATGCTCCGGACACACAACTGAAACACACGAAATGGAAATGTGTGTGTATGACAGAGAGAGAGAGAGAGAGAGAGAGAGAGAGAGAGAGAGAGAGAGAGAGAGAGAGAGAGAGAGAGAGAGAGAGAGAGAGAGAGAGAGAGAGAGAGAGAGAGAGAGACAGAGAGAGAGAGACAGAGACAGAGAGAGGGAGACAAAGAGAAACACAGAGTGTGAGAGACAGACACAAAGAAAGAGAAATAGTGTTGGAGTGATTAATCAGATAATCAATTTATCTACCTTGTTGAAACAATACAATTGTCTACCTGTTCACATATCTACTGAGAGACTGACCATTATCAGATAATCAATTTATCTACATTGTTGAAGCAATACAATTCTCTACCTGTTCACATATCTACTGAGAGACTACAATACAGTTGTCTACCTGTTCACATATCTACTGAGAGACTACAATACAGTTGTCTCCCTGTTCACATATCTACCGAGAGACTGTCTACCTGTTCACATATCTACTGAGACACTACAATACAACTGTCTACCTGTTCACAAATCTACTGAGAGACTGCAATACAGCGGTCTACCTGTTCAAATATCTACTGAGAGACTGCAATACAACTGTCTCCCTGTTCACATATCTACTGAGAGACTGCACTACCGTTGTCTCCCTGTTCACATATCTACTGAGAGACTGCACTACCGTTGTCTCCCTGTTCACATATCTACTGAGAGACTGCACTACCGTTGTCTCCCTGTTCACATATCTACTGAGAGACTGCACTACCGTTGTCTCCCTGTTCACATATCTACTGAGAGACTGCAATACAACTGTCTCCCTGTTCACATATCTACTGAGAGACTGCAATACAACTGTCTACCAGTTCACATATCTACTGAGAAACTGCAATACAACTGTCTACCAGTTCACATATCTACTGAGAGACTACAATACAACTGTCTACCTGTTCACATATCTACTGAGACTACAATACAACTGTCTACCTGTTCACATATCTATTGATAGACTACAATACAACTGTCTACCTGTTCACATATCTACTGAGAGACTGACCTCATTAGTTGACAGCTGATGCACGATCTGAATGGCCGACTTTGGAACTGCGTTATTTCTAGACTTCATGCAGCTGAATACTCGCGGAATGTAACCAAGCTGTGGGACCTGATCCAGCAGGGACGACTGGTTTGAAAACAGACACACCACAGCTGTTGTCACCATTTCGAGAATCTCACCCTAAAAACAAACACCTTTTCATAATAATAAACAATCCAGGAAAAAATATTAACACACACCTGTCTTAAGGTAGTAACCAGTTAATATCTATCTAAACGAACAATTATATCACACAAGTTTTCTTGTGGAATTTAATATCGTAAATTTCTTTGGTCTTACCGATAGTTTTATCCATAAAATCTGAACGATAAAATCTGAATACGTGACATGGACCATATCTCTGCACAATGCAGAGTCAAATGGGCATTTAGCAAAACAGTGGTTGAATCTATAAATCTCATCTAGTGCCTCGTCTATATGTGTGCATTGCCACAGAGGACTGCCACTCCCTAAGTAGTTTACTAAATAAAAACTAGCACATCACACCATGAGTAATGCTACCACAGCTGTCAGTTTTGTCACTTCATGTAAAAAGACCGGCCTCGGTGGCATCGTGGTAGGCCATCGGTCTACAGGCTGGTAGGTACTGGGTTCGGATCCCAGTCGAGGCATGGGATTTTTAATCCAGATACCAACTCCAAACCCTGAGTGAGTGCTCCGCAAGACTCAATGGGTAGGTGTAAACCACTTGCACCGACCAGTGATCCATAACTGGTTCAACAAAGGCCAAGGTTTGTGCTATCCTGCCTGTGGGAAGCGCAAATAAAAGATCCCTTGCTGCTAATCGGAAGAGTAGTCCATGTAGTGGCGACACCGGATTTCCTCTCAAAATCTGTGTGGTTCTTAACCATATGTCTGGCGCCATATAACCGTAAATAAAATGTGTTAAGTGCGTCGTTAAATAAAACATTTCTTTCTTTCTTTCTTTCATGTAAAAAGATGAAAAAAATTAAATAAATGTGCACAAGTTTCACCAAAGACATGAAAAAGTATGCACATGGTCAAAATATGGAATAGCATCAGCCATGGTCACTGATGCATCGTATTCAGTAGATATAGCCTCCAAATGTCTCTCCGTAAAACATTTTTAATGTCCTCAGTTGCTGGACATCATAACCCTGCATGATGCAACAACATCTGTGCCAACATTATATGGAATTGTTTTAAATTGTATACAATGAAGTATCTTAGAAGGCGTGATATGTAGACACCAAAAGCTGGAGCAGAAGTTATATTGCTTGACACAAAAGGAAAACTGATGATTGGAAAGTTGAAGTCATCACTTTTGTCCTACAACTTAGTTTCGAGACAAGTGTCACTTTGAATATCTGCATAGATCGAGGTATGAAACTGATTTAATATCTTCAAATATTTCATGTATTTGTAACACTTGCAGGTAAATCAACGGAACGTACTCTGTAATCCTGCTATTATTCAATCAAATAAGATAATCAATACAGCACAAAGTAAATCAACGGAACGTACTCTGTAATCCTGCTATTATTCAATCAAATAAGATAATCAATACAGCACAAAGTAAATCAACGGAACGTACTCTGTAATCCTGCTATTATTCAATCAAATAAGATAATCAATACAGCACAAAGTAAATCAACGGAACGTACTCTGTAATCCTGCTATTATTCAATCAAATAAGATAATCAATACAGCACAAAGTAAATCAACGGAACGTACTCTGTAATCCTGCTATTATTCAATCAAATAAGATAATCAATACAGCGCAAAGTAAATCAACGGAACGTACTCTGTAATCCTGCTATTATTCAATCAAATAAGATAATCAATACAGCACAAAGTAAATCAACGGAACGTACTCTGTAATCCTGCTATTATTCAATCAAATAAGATAATCAATACAGCACAAAGTAAATCAACGGAACGTACTCTGTAATCCTGCTATTATTCAATCAAATAAGATAATCAATACAGTGCAAAGTAAATCAACGGAACGTACTCTGTATAATCCTGCTATTATTCAATCAAATAAGATAATCAATACAGCACAAAGTAAATCAACAGAACGTACTCTGTAATCCTGCTATTATTCAATCAAATAAGATAATCAATACAGTGCAAAGTCAACGGAACGTACTCTGTAATCCTGCTATTATTCAATCAAATAAGATAATCAATACAGCACAAAGTAAATCAACGGAACGTACTCTGTAATCCTGCTATTATTCAATCAAATAAGATAATCAATACAGCGCAAAGTAAATCAACGGAACGTACTCTGTAATCCTGCTATTATTCAATCAAATAAGATAATCAATACAGCGCAAAGTAAATCAACGGAACGTACTCTGTAATCCTGCTATTATTCAATCAAATAAGATAATCAATACAGTGCAAAGTAAATCAACGGAACGTACTCTGTAATCCTGCTATTATTCAATCAAATAAGATAATCAATACAGCACAAAGTCAACGGAACGTACTCTGTAATCCTGCTATTATTCAATCAAATAAGATAATCAATACAGCACAAAGTAAATCAACGGAACGTACTCTGTAATCCTGCTATTATTCAATCAAATAAGATAATCAATACAGCGCAAAGTAAATCAACGGAACGTACTCTGTAATCCTGCTATTATTCAATCAAATAAAATAATCAATACAGCGCAAAGTAAATCAACGGAACGTACTCTGTAATCCTGCTATTATTCAATCCAATAAGATAATCAATACAGCGCAAAGTAAATCAACGGAACGTACTCTGTAATCCTGCTATTATTCAATCAAATAAGATAATCAATACAGCACAAAGTCAACGGAACGTACTCTGTAATCCTGCTATTATTCAATCCAATAACATAATCAATACAGCACAAAGTAAATCAACGGAACGTACTCTGTAATCCTGCTATTATTCAATCAAATAAGATAATCAATACAGAACAAAGTCAACGGAACGTACTGTGTAATCCTGCTATTATTCAATCAAATAAGATAATCAATACAGCACAAAGTCAACGGAACGTACTGTGTAATCCTGCTATTATTCAATCAAATAAGATAATCAATACAGCACAAAGTAAATCAACGGAACGTACTCTGTAATCCTGCTATTATTCAATCCAATAAGATAATCAATACAGCACAAAGTAAATCAACGGAACGTACTCTGTAATCCTGCTATTATTCAATCAAATAAGATAATCAATACAGCGCAAAGTAAATCAACGGAACGTACTCTGTAATCCTGCTATTATTCAATCCAATAAGATAATCAATACAGCGCAAAGTAAATCAACGGAACGTACTCTGTAATCCTGCTATTATTCAATCCAATAAGATAATCAATACAGCGCAAAGTAAATCAACAGAACGTACTCTGTAATCCTGCTATTATTCAATCAAATAAGATAATCAATACAGCACAAAGTAAATCAACGGAACGTACTCTGTAATCCTGCTATTATTCAATCCAATAAGATAATCAATACAGCGCAAAGTAAATCAACGGAACGTACTCTGTAATCCTGCTATTATTCAATCCAATAAGATAATCAATACAGCGCAAAGTAAATCAACGGAACGTACTCTGTAATCCTGCTATTATTCAATCCAATAAGATAATCAATACAGCGCAAAGTAAATCAACGGAACGTACTCTGTAATCCTGCTATTATTCAATCAAATAAGATAATCAATACAGCGCAAAGTAAATCAACGGAACGTACTCTGTAATCCTGCTATTATTCAATCCAATAAGATAATCAATACAGCGCAAAGTAAATCAACGGAACGTACTCTGTAATCCTGCTATTATTCAATCAAATTAGATAATCAATACAGCGCAAAGTAAATCAACGGAACGTACTCTGTAATCCTGCTATTATTCAATCAAATAAGATAATCAATACAGCGCAAAGTAAATAAACGGAACATACTCTGTAATCCTGCTATTATTCAATCAAATAAGATAATCAATACAGCGCAAAGTAAATCAACGGAACGTACTCTGTAATCCTGCTATTATTCAATCAAATAAGATAATCAATACAGCGCAAAGTAAATCAACGGAACGTACTCTGTATAATCCTGCTATTATTCAATCAAATAAGATAATCAATACAGCACAAAGTAAATCAACGGAACGTACTCTGTAATCCTGCTATTATTCAATCAAATAAGATAATCAATACAGTGCAAAGTCAACGGAACGTACTCTGTAATCCTGCTATTATTCAATCAAATAAGATAATCAATACAGCACAAAGTCAACGGAACGTACTGTGTAATCCTGCTATTATTCAATCAAATAAGATAATCAATACAGCACAAAGTCAACGGAACGTACTCTGTAATCCTGCTATTATTCAATCAAATAAGATAATCAATACAGCACAAAGTAAATCAACGGAACGTACTCTGTAATCCTGCTATTATTCAATCCAATAAGATAATCAATACAGCGCAAAGTAAATCAACGGAACGTACTCTGTAATCCTGCTATTATTCAATCAAATAAGATAATCAATACAGCGCAAAGTAAATCAACGGAACGTACTCTGTAATCCTGCTATTATTCAATCCAATAAGATAATCAATACAGCGCAAAGTAAATCAACGGAACGTACTCTGTAATCCTGCTATTATTCAATCAAATAAGATAATCAATACAGCACAAAGTAAATCAACGGAACGTACTCTGTAATCCTGCTATTATTCAATCCAATAAGATAATCAATACAGCGCAAAGTAAATCAACGGAACGTACTCTGTAATCCTGCTATTATTCAATCCAATAAGATAATCAATACAGCGCAAAGTAAATCAACGGAACGTACTCTGTAATCCTGCTATTATTCAATCCAATAAGATAATCAATACAGCGCAAAGTAAATCAACGGAACGTACTCTGTAATCCTGCTATTATTCAATCCAATAAGATAATCAATACAGCGCAAAGTAAATCAACGGAACGTACTCTGTAATCCTGCTATTATTCAATCCAATAAGATAATCAATACAGCGCAAAGTAAATCAACGGAACGTACTCTGTAATCCTGCTATTATTCAATCAAATAAGATAATCAATACAGCGCAAAGTAAATCAACGGAACGTACTCTGTAATCCTGCTATTATTCAATCAAATAAGATAATCAATACAGCGCAAAGTAAATCAACGGAACGTACTCTGTAATCCTGCTATTATTCAATCAAATAAGATAATCAATACAGCGCAAAGTAAATCAACGGAACGTACTCTGTAATCCTGCTATTATTCAATCAAATAAGATAATCAATACAGCGCAAAGTAAATCAACGGAACGTACTCTGTATAATCCTGCTATTATTCAATCAAATAAGATAATCAATACAGCACAAAGTAAATCAACGGAACGTACTCTGTAATCCTGCTATTATTCAATCAAATAAGATAATCAATACAGTGCAAAGTCAACGG
Organism: Gigantopelta aegis; assembly: GCF_016097555.1. Taxonomy (NCBI): domain Eukaryota; kingdom Metazoa; phylum Mollusca; class Gastropoda; order Neomphalida; family Peltospiridae; genus Gigantopelta; species Gigantopelta aegis. Next base: position 242,636 of record NC_054711.1, read on the forward strand.
AACGTACTCTGTAATCCTGCTATTATTCAATCGAATAAGATAATCAATACAGCGCAAAGTAAATCAACGGAACGTACTCTGTAATCCTGCTATTATTCAATCAAATAAGATAATCAATACAGCGCAAAGTAAATCAACGGAACGTACTCTGTAATCCTGCTATTATTCAATCAAATAAGATAATCAATACAGCGCAAAGTAAATCAACGGAACGTACTCTGTAATCCTGCTATTATTCAATCAAATAAGATAATCAATACAGCGCAAAGTAAATCAACGGAACGTACTCTGTAATCCTGCTATTATTCAATCAAATAAGATAATCAATACAGTGCAAAGTAAATCAACGGAACGTACTCTGTAATCCTGCTATTATTCAATCAAATAAGATAATCAATACAGTGCAAAGTAAATCAACGGAACGTACTCTGTAATCCTGCTATTATTCAATCAAATAAGATAATCAATACAGCACAAAGTAAATCAACGGAACGTACTCTGTAATCCTGCTATTATTCAATCAAAGTAAATCAACGGAACGTACTCTGTAATCCTGCTATTATTCAATCAAATAAGATAATCAATACAGCGCAAAGTAAATCAACGGAACGTACTCTGTAATCCTGCTATTATTCAATCAAATAAGATAATCAATACAGCACAAAGTAAATCAACGGAACGTACTCTGTAATCCTGCTATTATTCAATCAAATAAGATAATCAATACAGCACAAAGTCAACGGAACGTACTCTGTAATCCTGCTATTATTCAATCAAATAAGATAATCAATACAGCACAAAGTAAATCAACGGAACGTACTCTGTAATCCTGCTATTATTCAATCAAATAAGATAATCAATACAGCGCAAAGTAAATCAACGGAACGTACTCTGTAATCCTGCTATTATTCAATCAAATAAGATAATCAATACAGCACAAAGTAAATCAACGGAACGTACTCTGTAATCCTGCTATTATTCAATCAAATAAGATAATCAATACAGCGCAAAGTAAATCAACGGAACGTACTCTGTAATCCTGCTATTATTCAATCAAATAAGATAATCAATACAGCGCAAAGTAAATCAACGGAACGTACTCTGTAATCCTGCTATTATTCAATCAAATAAGATAATCAATACAGCACAAAGTAAATCAACGGAACGTACTCTGTAATCCTGCTATTATTCAATCAAATAAGATAATCAATACAGCACAAAGTAAATCAACGGAACGTACTCTGTAATCCTGCTATTATTCAATCCAATAAGATAATCAATACAGCGCAAAGTAAATCAACGGAACGTACTCTGTAATCCTGCTATTATTCAATCCAATAAGATAATCAATACAGCTCAAAAAATCAACGGAACGTACTCTGTAATCCTGCTATTATTCAATCAAATAAGATAATCAATACAGCACAAAGTAAATCAACGGAACGTACTCTGTAATCCTGCTATTATTCAATCCAATAAGATAATCAATACAGCGCAAAGTAAATCAACGGAACGTACTCTGTAATCCTGCTATTATTCAATCAAATAAGATAATCAATACAGCGCAAAGTAAATCAACGGAACGTACTCTGTAATCCTGCTATTATTCAATCAAATAAGATAATCAATACAGTGCAAAGTAAATCAACGGAACGTACTCTGTAATCCTGCTATTATTCAATCAAATAAGATAATCAATACAGCGCAAAGTAAATCAACGGAACGTACTCTGTAATCCTGCTATTATTCAATCAAATAAGATAATCAATACAGCGCAAAGTAAATCAACGGAACGTACTCTGTAATCCTGCTATTATTCAATCAAATAAGATAATCAATACAGTGCAAAGTAAAAGTAAATGTTTTAGCCTTTGTTATGATTTAACCAGATTAGTCAGAAATTCTTATTCATATGCATAGAGAAAAAAACTGGCGAGTAGTGAACCACAGTTTGTGCCCACGGAGATTCCTATTTCCTATCTACATATCCTATCTATATATCATATCCCCTAAGTTGACATATATGTTATCAATGAGGAAGTCCAGCATATCAATGTCTGTCTTAATGCATGTTAACAACCCTCCACACCTGCCCAAAAAATGCAATGAAAATTTAATTTAATAAACTTTAATTTAACGTTGAGTAAATGCAAAAGTTGATGCTGCTGTTGTTGCTGCCACCACTAATGGATATCCAATACCTACATATCGCCATTTAACTTCATTTATAGATATGCATTATTTTGAATATAAATATCTGTATTTTGCAAACTTTTTATTTGAAATAAGAAACAAATTGATCAACATGGCCGCCAAAAGGTTTTCCATGACGAGTTCAGTTTAGTTGGTGGTTCTTTATCAAAACAATACACTAGCACCTGACTGGCTTTCAGGTTGTGGATATCATGTCAATGAAAACACTTCTAAAACAATCAATGCATTTTTACTCAAACGATTAATTTGCATCACACCTCCTTTCAACCACTATTTTTCTGATCACATGTGTTACTTTACCAAGTACAAGCTTAAACTATGACTTGGATAGGTTACAACTTCAAACTGAACAATATTTTGGAATGGTAGCTACCTTTAATATTATTTTATACAGGTATTCTTTGTAGCACGTTGATTAATTAATCGTCACCTAATGGGATGCTAAATATTTAAAAATTCCAACACAGTCTTCAGTCAAGTTTGTTTTGTTTAATGAAACCACTAGAGCACATTGATTAATTAATCACCAGCTATTGGATGTCAAACATTTGGTAATTCTGACTCGTAGTCAATAGAGGAAACCCGCGACATTTTCTTAATGCAGCAAGGGATCTTTTATATGCACTTTCCCACAGGCAGGAAAGCACATACCACGGCCTTTGTCCAGTTGTGATGCACTGGAATGAGAAAAAACTCAATCCGTTGAAGTGACCCACCCCTATATCGGCTAATGTATGCTGTCACATGTCAAATATAGTATTTTGTAAATAGTCATTATTTAATAAGCGTTGTAGATGTACTGAGCTACAACGCCACTGTATATGGTGTATATTATGTGAAGTGAGGGACGTGTAACATCACAAGCTAGAAGTAGCTTAGCTTGTAATCATTGACAGACTTGTGTAAAATAACACAAGAGAAGCAGCTAGGCTGGTAATTATGGAGGTCAAGGGCAAAGAGTGGGCTAGAAATAGTGTGCAGTGATGTCATTAAAAATAAAAATAGCAGGTGAAAATCAAATTATAGGCGGCCATTAATCAACAAAAAGTTGACAAGCATTGTTTATTGGAAGCCGGCTATTGATGACATCCCTGGTGTGTGGTGCATGCATTGTCAGCTTGGTAACAGTGAAGAGTGGGCTAGAAATAGTGTGCGGTGCATGCATTGTCAGCTTGGTAACAGAGAAGAGTGGGCTAGAAATAGCGTGTGGTGCATGCATTGTCAGCTTGGTAACAGAGAAGAGTGGGCTAGAAATAGTGTGTGGTGTATGTGTTGTCAGCTTGGTACGAGGGTGTGATCAATTGGTGACAGTGAATGATGATGAAGGCATTGGGTTTTCATTGAATGGTTATGAGTGTTGATGATCAGTGATTAGTCATGAGGGCATTGGTGATCAGTGAATGGTGAAGAGGGAATTGGTGATCAGTGAATGGTGATGAAGGCATTGGTGATTAGTGAATGGTGATGAAGGCATTGGTGATTAGTGAATGGTGATGAAGGCATTGGTGATCAATGAATGGTGATGAAGGCATTGGTGATTAGTGAATGGTGATGAAGGTATTGGTGATTAGTGAATGGTGATGAAGGCATTGGTGATCAGTGAATGGTGAAGAGGGAATTGGTGATCAGTGAATGGTGATGAAGGCATTGGTGATCAGTGAATGGTGATGAAGGCATTGGTGATCAGTGAATGGTGATCAGTGAATGGTGGAGGGAATTGGTGATCAGTAAATGGTGATGTGGGCATTGGTGATCAGCAAATGGTCATGAGGGCATTGGTGGTTAGTGAATGGTGATGAAGGCATTGGCGATCAGTGAATGTTGATGAAGGCATTGGTGATTAGTGAATGCTGATGAGGGCATTGGTGATTAGTGAATGGTGATGAAAGCATTGGTGATCAGTGAATGGTGATGAGGGCATTGGTGATTAGTGAATGCTGATGAGGGCATTGGTGATTAGTGAGTGGTGATGAAGGCATTGGCGATCAGTGAATATTGATGAAGGCATTGGTGATTAGTGAATGCTGATGAGGGCATTGGTGATTAGTGAATGGTGATGAGGGCATTGGTGATTAGTGAATGGTGATGAAGGCATTGGCGATCAGTGAATGTTGATGAAGACATTGGTGATAGTGAATGCTGATGAGGGCATTGGTGATTAGTGAATGCTGATGAGGGCATTGGTGATTAGTGAATGGTGATGAAGGCATTGGTGATTAGTGAATGCTGATGAGGGCACTGGTGATTAGTGAATGGTGATGAAGGCATTGGCGAGCAGTGAATGTTGATGAAGGCATTGGTGATTAGTGAATGCTGATGAGGGCATTGGTGATCAGTGAATGGTGATGAGGGCATTGGTGATCACTGAATGCTGATGATGGAATTGGTGATTAGTGAATGGTGAAGAGGGAATTGGTGATTAGTGAATGGTGATGAGGGAATTGGTGATTAGTGAATGGTGAAGAGGGCATTGGTGATCAGTGAATGGTGAAGAGGGCATTGGTGATCAGTGAATGGTGATGAGGGAATTGGTGATTAGTGAATGGTGATAAAGGCATTGGTGATGATTGTGATCAGTCATGAAGCCATTGGTGATCAATGAATGGTCACGAGGGTATTGGTGGTTAGTGAATGGTGAAGGCGTTGGTGATCAGTGAATGGTGAAGGCATTGGTGATCAGTGAATGGTGATGGAGTTGGTGGTCAGTAATTGGTTGTGAGGGCATTGGTGATTCAGTTATTAAATCGACAGCGATGATGGTGATTTGTGAAGGATTCTAATGGTGGTTGGTGAATCGCGACTATGATAGGGGTGATTGGTGGATGATAATGATGACAATGGTTATGACAGTGATTGCTGAATGGTGATGATAATTATGGTGAACTGTGATAGTGAACTGATGTGTTAAGGTTAAGTATAGTATGAGTGACCTTCAAATGAATGTACATGCACATGTGTATTGGTTGGGGAGAGATTTGTGTGTATAAATAAATATGTTGTAAATGAGCTGACACTGCTTCGTGACATGTCAAGCACTTGATAATTCTAACACAATGACTTCTGTAAAGAGTTTATTTTCTTTAATGACACCACTAGAACACATTGATTAATTAAACAGTGGTTACTGGAAGTCAAACATTTAAAAATTATATCAAGTGTTCAGTGAAAATCGGCTACTTTTTTATTAGCAAAAAAAAAAGAGAGTAAAGAATATTTTATTTAACGACACCACTAAAGCAATTTGATTTTTTATCTTATCATGGGCTATTGGATGTCAAAAATATTCTGACAATGTTTTTTTTTTTTTTTTTTTTTTTTTTTAAAGAGGAAACCCGCTGTCGCAACATAGGCTACTCTTTTATGACAGGCAGCAAGGGATCTTTTATTTGCTTCCCACAGGCAGGATAGCACAAACCATGGCCTTTGAACTAGTTATAGATCACTACTCATTGCAAGTGGTTTACACTTACTCATTGAGCCTTGCAGAGCATTTTTATTAGCAGCACAAATATGATGTTTTAAAAAGTCAGATTTCACTTACATCTGTGTGCTCTACTGAAGTTAACTGCGACCACTTCTCCAAGAGTTCTGTGAGGAATTCTCTCGGGTGTCTGAGCACCCAGCCTGGGTTGGTGATGAAGAGGCGCAGGAAGACTCCTCCCACCACCACTTCACCCTGCACGTCTGTGTACACCACACTGAAGTCCTCCGTCAGACTCCACTTCAGGTCGAGGTTCTCACTCTGGGCAGTGTAGTGACTACAACACAAGCAGAGAGCTACCAACAATTAGAGCACATATTATAATGTTCTCAATCTGGGCGGTGTAGTGACTACAACACAAGCAGATAGCTACCAACAATTAGAGCACATATTATAATGTTCTCACTCTGGGTGGTGTAGTGACTACAACACAAGCAGATAGCTACCAACAATTAGGACACATATTATAATGTTCTCACTCTGGGTGGTGTAGTGACTACAACACAAGCAGAGAGCTACCAACAATTAGCACATGTAGGCACATATACTGAAACACAATGAAAATGCAAAAACAACTTTTCATTGCAAATAACGACAAACTATTAATGAATTGATGGATAATGTAATATGACATTAATGACTGGTATTCATGAGATACATTAACATGGAAACATGGCCAATTATCATCAGTAATCGAGTTGCATTCATAATCGAAAAGTTCAACCCCCCCCCCCCCCCCCCCCCCCCCCCCATATCAAGGTCAGTATTTGGTGTGTCCACCATTGGCCCGTGAGCATGCGTGAAGATGATGGGGAAAGGATTGGCACAAACATCTCAAATAAGCCACAGGAATGTTCCTCCACTTCTCTTGCAACGCCTGTGCAAGCTCAGCGACGTTACGCGGTGGTGGCTGGCGGTGACGTACACGACGTCCTAACTCATCCCACATGTGTTCAATTGGGTTCAAATCCGGTAAAACGGCAGGCCAGTTCATAACGGTGATACCGGCTTGCTGCAGAAATGCCTGAGTAATTCTTGCAGTATGTGGACGGGCATTGTCTTGTTGAAACAGAAGGGGACCTCCTGGTCTTCGGTGACTGCGCAAAAGTGGCTGGAGAACTGGTTTTAGAATAACGTCAACATAACGCTGGGCTGTAAGGGCATTGTGGACAATGATGAGATCACTCCTGAAATCACAGTTGATTGCCCACCATACCCCATCAGACAACCTCCGCCAAACCGATCACGTTCCCTCACACATCCGTCAGCGTACCGTTTATGGAGTCTCCTGTACACACGTGCTCTTCCATCGGCAAAGGAGACAGAAAAATGGGACTCATCTGAGAAAACAATGCTCCGGTAAAAGGCTGGTGGATGATTACCATTCTGGAAAGCAAACTGTAGTCTCGCAGCACGATGTCGCGGTGTCATGATGTTACCGTTGTACGGGCATCTGCATCGGAGTCCAGCCGTTCTAAGTTGACGGATGACCGTCATCGGATGGATAGGCCTTCCATGACGTCCTATCGTGTTGCTTGCTGTCATTGTCGCAGTTCTGAACCGGTCATGGAGGTGGTGTCGTCGAATCTGCCGATCTTGGCGTGGGGTTGTAACGGGACATTGACCAGGTCGAGGTCGATCACGGACACTCCCGGTCTGTTGATGACGTTCAACAAGTCGTCCAATAGTTGATGAATGGACTCTGAAGGTCCTAGCAACTTGGCTTTGCGAAGTCCCCCCTTGAACCATGCCCAACGCTCGCTCCCTTTGTTGTTCTCTGAGTCGTGGCATTCTTAATGTGACGAGGAATATGACACCGTTACGTGACTTTTATCTGTCCATATACTGGCATTTCACGTGCATTGCATGCAGCATGATTGAGCATGTAGTGAACGCATTTCACACCATTTTGTGTGTTTCTGCTATTGTATGTGTAACGAGAACAAAATCAGGATTAAAACCCAGACAAAAGTACCAATCAATGGCTTCCTCTCATAAATTGTTATTTTAAGTCCAATAAATATATTTTTCATTAATCACAACAAAATATTAAAAAATATCTGTTTTGTGTTTTCATTGTGTGTCAGTATATTAAAATGTTTGGTAAATATGAATATTCTACCTTCACTCCCACCCCCCAATCTTAGTATTTTTAATCTCTATCTCTCTCTTTAGTTAACTTATCTCATTATTACTATTAGTAAAATTGTATTAAGTAAAGTAGGGCTAGTGGATTTTTAATTGTGGCTAATACATTTTTAAAATCTTTGATCACATGGCTAGTGGATTTTGCAAAAAAACTAGAAGCCCTGTTTAATTGAAAAACTAGAAGCCCTGTTTAATTGAAAAAGAAAGAAGTGTTTCATTTAATGACACATTTAACACAATTTGTTGATGGTTATATGGCGTCAGACATATGGTTAAGGACCACATAGATATCAAGAAAAGAAACCCGCTGTCGCCACTTCATGAGCTACTCTTTTCGATTAGCAGCAAGGGATCTTTTATATGCACCATCCCAAAGACAGGGTAGTACATACCATGGCCTTTGATATACCAGTCGTGGTGCATTGGCTGGAACTAGAAATAGCCCAATGGGCCCACCGACGGGGATCGATCCTAGACCGATCGCACATCGAGCGAGTGCTTTACCACTGGGCTACGTCCCGCCCCTTAATAGATTAAGTATTTAACTAAATAAATACACAAGATAGAAACTAACCCTTGCTGAGTTTAATAGATTAAGTGTTTAACTAAATAAATACACAAGATAGAAACTAACCCTTGCTGAGTTTAATAACTAACCCTTGCTGAGTTTAATAGATTAAGTATTTAATTGAATAATATTACACAAGGCAGAAACTAACCCTGGCTGAGTTTAATAGATTAAGTATTTAACTGAATAATAATACACAAGATAGAAACTAATCCTTGCTGAGTTTAATAGATTAAGTATTTAACTAAATAAATACACAAGATAGAAACTAATCCTTGCTGAGTTTAATAGATTAAGTATTTAATTGAATAATATTACACAAGGCAGAAACTAACCCTTGCTGAGTTTAATAGATTAAGTATTTAATTGAATAATATTACACAAGGCAGAAACTAACCCTTGCTGAGTTTAATAGATTAAGTATTTAACTGAATAATAATACACAAGGTAGAAACTGACCCTGTGCTAAGTTTAATAGATTAAGTATTTAACTAAATAAAATACACAAGGTAAAAACTAACCCTTTGCTGAGTTTGCGCACCGTATCAGACACTTTCTCTCTAGCTTCATCATTCCAAATAAGTTCTGGGTTTTCGTGTGATCCTGGAAACACAACAGTGAAAACAATACATGATCAACTACGAGAAGCGCCATGTGAGAAGCAGGTGGTCACTTGACACAGGGCAGTCTGTAATTTCATCATTAGTTAGAACTGATCAGCAGCCACCTATCAACTTTCAATTCAATAATCAGAATATATAATTATTCTCGCCTTCATGTAAAATTCTTTAATCTCATTGGTTGTTTGCCGTTGGACAAATCCCTTATACCCCTGTGGGCGGAGCCAAATTCTCTTATACCCCCGTCTGTAATTTCCAACAGTTTCCAGCCACCCCAATTAACGCTAAAGCAATAATTAGATTATAAAAAGTGTTTTTTTAAATTAATATCTGTTTCAGACAATTTCGTATTAAAAATATTTGAAGTTAAAAACTCGTTTATCGATGGAACTATTTTTCGTCACTGGCAAGTGGTTTCGTTCGCGTCCGCGTGGCATAATATGGTTCCGTTAATAAATTATTAACAATTATTGTCTGGTGTTATTTTGATTAGTTGGCTATATGGTTTAACATGTCGGCAAGATAAATTCGTTGTAGAAGCATCTCTCGGGGTATATGGCTTTTTATGTACCCTCTGTGTGCTCTTTTACCCCCTTGCCTTCGGCTCGGGGTAAAAGAACACACAGAGGGTACATAAAAAGCCAGATACCCCTCGTGATGCTTCTACAACTTATATTATTGACACTACGCATCTACAAATTTTGCTCATTTCCCACCATTTTGCAGACAGCACTTTCTGAAAATAATAACAGAACAACACTGATCAAGACTATTCATGACAATGACCACTTTATTTTATTTGTTTCCTGTGTGAGAAATACCTGGTAATTTTAAGTTAAAAAAGTGGTTTTTGGCAAATATTTTTGCTTGACAATAATGGCAGAACGTCGAGGTTATTTTTAGATTTTTAGATTTGAGATGCACAGGTTGAATCGGTGATCTAGGACTTATAGTTTGAGAGAAATGGATCTAAACACAAACACCTAACAATGAGTTTGTTTTTTGTTGAATCGGTGATCTAGGACTTATAGTTTGAGAGAAATGGATCTAAACACAAACACTTAACAATGAGTTTGAGAGAAATGGATCTAAACACAAACACTTAACAATGAGTTTGAGAGAAATGGATCTAAACACAAACACTTAACAATGAGTTTGTTTGTTGTTTAATGACACCTCTAGAGCACATTGATTATTAATCATCGGCTATTGGATGTCAAACATTTGGTAATTCTGACTCGCAGTCAAAAGAGGAAACCCGCGACATTTTCTTAATGCAGCAAGGGATCTTTTATATGCACTTTTCCACAGACAGAAAAGCACATACCACTGCCTTTGTCCAGTTGTGGTACACTGGTTGGAACAAGAAAAAACCCAATCAGGTGGTTCGATCCTGCAACGCACTTAACAATGAAGTTAAACATAAAAACCATCTGAAAAGTAATAGCTACATCTCACCTTATCACTTGGTCAAGACAAGAGATTGTAAAAGTAATAGCTACATCTCACATTATCACTTGATCAAGACAAGAGATTGTAAAAGTAATAGCTACATCTCACCTTATCACTTGGTCAAGACAAGAGATTGTAAAAGTAATAGATCTCACATTATCACTTGGTCAAGACAAGAGATTGTAAAAGTAATAGCTACATCTCACCTTATCACTTGGTTAAGACGAGAGATTGTAAAAGTAATAGCTACATCTCACCGTATCACTTGGTCAAGACAAGAGGTTGTAAAAGTAATAGATCTCACATTATCACTTGGTCAAGACAAGAGGTTGTAAAAGTAATAGCTACATCTCACCTTATCACTTGGTCAAGACAAGAGGTTGTAAAAGTAATAGATCTCACATTATCACTTGGTCAAGACAAGAGATTGTAAAAGTAATAGCTACATCTCACCTTATCACTTGGTTAAGACGAGAGATTGTAAAAGTAATAGCTACATCTCACCTTATCACTTGGTCAAGACAAGAGATTGTAAAAGTAATAGCTACATCTCACCTTATCACTTGGTCAAGACAAGAGGTTGTAAAAGTAATAGATCTCACATTATCACTTGGTCAAGACAAGAGATTGTAAAAGTAATAGCTACATCTCACCTTATCACTTGGTCAAGACAAGAGATTGTAAAAGTAATAGCTACATCTCACATTATCACTTGGTCAAGACAAGATATTGTAAAAGTAATAGCTACATCTCACCTTATCAGTTGGTCAAGACAAGATATTGTAAAAGTAATAGCTACATCTCACCTTATCACTTGGTCAAGACGAGAGATTGTAAAAGTAATAGCTACATCTCACCTTATCACTTGGTCAAGACAAGAGATTGTAAAAGTAATAGCTACATCTCACCTTATCACTTGGTCAAGACAAGAGATTGTAAAAGTAATAGCTACATCTCACCTTATCACTTGGTCAAGACAAGAGATTGTAAAAGTAATAGCTACATCTCACCTTATCACTTGGTTAAGACGAGAGATTGTAAAACTGGGTGGGTAACTCCTACCTTCAAACATATGAACACTGGCCTCTGGTGAATCTCTCATTGCGTCCATGAATATTGCAGGAAGAAACTTCATAAGAATTAGTCTCACTTTTGGTCCAACTAGTTTGTCCGATAACATTTTAGCAAAGAGTTCGGCAGTTTTCTCTCGTATTTGTGGATTGGTTGCATTACAGAAGAGATCAAGAAGATAAACAAGAGATCCTTTAGCTAGAGCCTCTTTGACGATCTTCGTGTTCGACATCAGTGCAAACAAACTCTCCAGAGTTGAAAGTCGACCTGTACATATCAGAGAAAAATATCTTTTGATTATCAAACAAGAATAACTGATTTATATATTAAAATATATGATATTTGTGATGTAAAATTCATGATTAATCAAGTTCTTCGGAAAAAAAAAATAAAAAAAATACATTTAAAAAAAAAAAAAATAATAATAATAATTTCTAAAGGAAAGGAGGATAATGTATTCTTACACTGAGGATAAAGTAGGAGATGCTAGATAGAGAAATAAAGGAGAGGAAGGAAAGGGAGATAATGTATTCTTACACTGAGGATAAAGTAGGAGATGCTAGATAGAGAAATAAAGGAGAGGAAGGAAAGGGAGATAATGTATTCTTACACTGAGGATAAAGTAGGAGATGCTAGATGACAGAGAAATAAAGGAGAGGAAGGAAAGGGAGATAATGTATTCTTACACTGAGAATAAAGTAGGAGATGCTAGATAGAGAAATAAAGGAGAGGAAGGAAAGGGAGATAATGTATTCTTACACTGAGGTCTCACTACACAGATCACTTCCGGGTGAGAGTTCATTCATCACGGTCCACTATAGTTCCTAATTGTGACACATGTTATGGTTCACATATTCACTTCTAGGAAATGGTGAAGAATTAAAACAATATGTATGTTTAATGGTAAGCCTTCTGGCTGTATTTTGCCCATGTTATTTTGTAATATTGTGCATCGACCTTTTGGGACATGGGTATATAGCGCACGTGACAGCCGGAGTGAATCGATTAATGAACCACCTGTTCGGACCGGTACTACAGCCAGATGCGGTCATATAGCAAAAAACTGAGACGGAAATGTTCTCAATTTTGCAGTGAAAATAAATGCTTATATAATGTATGTTCGCAATGGTGTATGTTGTTGGTGCCAACGAGAACCCGTTCTATGGGCAATCTTCACTTGAAGTTGGGCAGTTTAACATGGGTTTCAATGGCAGATGACATCTGTGTAGTGAGACCTTACACTGAGGATAAAGTAGGAGATGCTAGATGACAGAAATAAAGGAGAGGAAGGAAAGGAGGATAATGTATTCTTACACTGAGGATAAAGTAGGAGATGCTAGATGACAGAGAAATAAAGGAGAGGAAGGGAAGGGAGATAATGTATTCTTACACTGAGGATAAAGTAGGAGATGCTAGATGACAGAAATAAAGGAGAGGAAGGGAAGGGAGATAATGTACTTACACTGAGGATAAAGTAGGAGATGCTAGATGACAGAAATAAAGGAGAGGAAGGGAAGGAGGATAATGTATTCTTACACTGAGGATAAAGTAGGAGATGCTAGATGACAGAGAAATAAAGGAGAGGAAGGGAAGGGAGATAATGTATTCTTACACTGAGGATAAAGTAGGAGATGCTAGATGACAGAAATAAAGGAGAGGAAGGGAAGGGAGATAATGTATTCTTACACTGAGGATAAAGTAGGAGATGCTAGATGAGAGAAATAAAGGAGAGGAAGGAAAGGGAGATAATGTATTCTTACACTGAGGATAAAGTAGGAGATGCTAGATAGAGAAATAAAGGAGAGGAAGGAAAGGGAGATAATGTATTCTTACACTGAGGATAAAGTAGGAGATGCTAGATAGAGAAATAAAGGAGAGGAAGGAAAGGGAGATAATGTATTCTTACACTGAGGATAAAGTAGGAGATGCTAGATGAGAGAAATAAAGGAGAGGAAGGAAAGGGAGATAATGTATTCTTACACTGAGGATAAAGTAGGAGATGCTAGATGAGAGAAATAAAGGAGAGGAAGGAAAGGAGGATAATGTATTCTTACACTAAGGATAAAGTAGGAGATGCTAGATGACAGAGAAATAAAGGATAATGTATTTTTACACTGAGGATAAAGTAGGAGATGCTAGATGACAGAGAAATAAAGGAGAGGATGGGAAGGGAGATAATGTATTCTTACACTGAGGATAAAGTAGGAGATGCTAGATGACAGAGAAATAAAGGAGAGGAAGGAAAGGAGGATAATGTATTCTTACACTGAGGATAAAGTAGGAGATGCTAGATGAGAGAAATAAAGGAGAGGAAGGGAAGGGAGATAATGTATTCTTACACTGAGGATAAAGTAGGAGATGCTAGATGAGAGAAATAAAGGAGAGGAAGGGAAGGGAGATAATGTATTCTTACACTGAGGATAAAGTAGGAGATGCCAGATGAGAGAAATAAAGGAGGAAGGGAAGGGAGATAATGTATTTTTACACTGAGGATAAAGTAGGAGATGCTAGATGAGAGAAATAAAGGAGAGGAAGGGAAGGGAGATAATGTATTTTTACACTGAGGATAAAGTAGGAGATGCTAGATGACAGAAATAAAGGAGAGGAAGGGAAGGGAGATAATGTATTCTTACACTGAGGATAAAGTAGGAGATGCTAGATGAGAGAAATAAAGGAGAGGAAGGAAAGGGAGATAATGTACTTACACTGAGGATAAAGTAGGAGATGCTAGATGACAGAAATAAAGGAGAGGAAGGAAAGGGAGATAATGTATTCTTACACTGAGGATAAAGTAGGAGATGCTAGATGACAGAGAAATAAAGGAGAGGAAGGAAAGGGAGATAATGTATTCTTACACTGAGGTCTCACTACACAGATCACTTCCGGGTGAGAGTTCATTCATCACGGTCCACTATAGTTCCTAATTGTGACACATGTTATGGTTCACATATTCACTTCTAGGAAATGGTGAAGAATTAAAACAATATGTATGTTTAATGGTAAGCCTTCTGGCTGTATTTTGCCCATGTTATTTTGTAATATTGTGCATCGACCTTTTGGGACATGGGTATATAGCGCACGTGACAGCCGGAGTGAATCGATTAATGAACCACCTGTTCGGACCGGTACTACAGCCAGATGCGGTCATATAGCAAAAAACTGAGACGGAAATGTTCTCAATTTTGCAGTGAAAATAAATGCTTATATAATGTATGTTCGCAATGGTGTATGTTGTTGGTGCCAACGAGAACCCGTTCTATGGGCAATCTTCACTTGAAGTTGGGCAGTTTAACATGGGTTTCAATGGCAGATGACATCTGTGTAGTGAGACCTTACACTGAGGATAAAGTAGGAGATGCTAGATGACAGAAATAAAGGAGAGGAAGGAAAGGAGGATAATGTATTCTTACACTGAGGATAAAGTAGGAGATGCTAGATGAGAGAAATAAAGGAGAGGAAGGAAAGGGAGATAATGTATTCTTACACTGAGGATAAAGTAGGAGATGCTAGATAGAGAAATAAAGGAGAGGAAGGAAAGGGAGATAATGTATTCTTACACTGAGGATAAAGTAGGAGATGCTAGATGAGAGAAATAAAGGAGAGGAAGGAAAGGAGGATAATGTATTCTTACACTGAGGATAAAGTAGGAGATGCTAGATGAGAGAAATAAAGGAGAGGAATAAAGGGAGTATTCTTACAAGGATAAAGAAGATGGACAGAGAAATAAAGGATAATGTATTCTTACACTGAGGATAAAGTAGGAGATGCTAGATGACAGAGAAATAAAGGAGAGGAAGGAAAGGGAGATAATGTATTCTTACACTGAGGATAAAGTAGGAGATGCTAGATGAGAGAAATAAAGGAGAGGAAGGAAAGGGAGATAATGTATTCTTACACTGAGGATAAAGTAGGAGATGCTAGATGAGAGAAATAAAGGAGAGGAAGGAAAGGGAGATAATGTATTCTTACACTGAGGATAAAGTAGGAGATGCTAGATGAGAGAAATAAAGGAGAGGAAGGAAAGGGAGATAATGTATTCTTACACTGAGGATAAAGTAGGAGATGCTAGATGAGAGAAATAAAGGAGAGGAAGGAAAGGAGGATAATGTATTCTTACACTGAGGATAAAGTAGGAGATGCTAGATGACAGAGAAATAAAGGAGAGGAAGGAAAGGGAGATAATGTATTCTTACACTGAGGATAAAGTAGGAGATGCTAGATGAGAGAAATAAAGGAGAGGAAGGGAAGGGAGATAATGTATTCTTACACTGAGGATAAAGTAGGAGATGCTAGATGAGAGAAATAAAGGAGAGGAAGGAAAGGGAGATAATGTATTCTTACACTGAGGATAAAGTAGGAGATGCTAGATGAGAGAAATAAAGGAGAGGAAGGAAAGGGAGATAATGTATTCTTACACTGAGGATAAAGTAGGAGATGCTAGATGAGAGAAATAAAGGAGAGGAAGGGAAGGGAGATAATGTATTCTTACACTGAGGATAAAGTAGGAGATGCTAGATGACAGAAATAAAGGAGAGGAAGGGAAGGGAGATAATGTATTCTTACACTGAGGATAAAGTAGGAGATGCTAGATGAGAGAAATAAAGGAGAGGAAGGAAAGGGAGATAATGTATTCTTACACTGAGGATAAAGTAGGAGATGCTAGATGACAGAGAAATAAAGGAGAGGAAGGAAAGGGAGATAATGTATTCTTACACTGAGGATAAAGTAGGAGATGCTAGATGAGAGAAATAAAGGAGAGGAAGGGAAGGGAGATAATGTATTCTTACACTGAGGATAAAGTAGGAGATGCTAGATGAGAGAAATAAAGGAGAGGAAGGAAAGGGAGATAATGTATTCTTACACTGAGGATAAAGTAGGAGATGCTAGATGAGAGAAATAAAGGAGAGGAAGGAAAGGGAGATAATGTATTCTTACACTGAGGATAAAGTAGGAGATGCTAGATGACAGAAATAAAGGAGAGGAAGGAAAGGGAGATAATGTATTCTTACACTGAGGATAAAGTAGGAGATGCTAGATGAGAGAAATAAAGGAGAAAGGAAAGGGAGATAATGTACTTACACTGAGGATAAAGTAGGAGATGCTAGATGACAGAGAAATAAAGGAGAGGAAGGGAAGGGAGATAATGTATTCTTACACTGAGGATAAAGTAGGAGATGCTAGATGAGAGAAATAAAGGAGAGGAAGGAAAGGGAGATAATGTATTCTTACACTGAGGATAAAGTAGGAGATGCTAGATGAGAGAAATAAAGGAGAGGAAGGAAAGGGAGATAATGTACTTACACTGAGGATAAAGTAGGAGATGCTAGATGACAGAAATAAAGGAGAGGAAGGGAAGGGAGATAATGTATTCTTACACTGAGGATAAAGTAGGAGATGCTAGATGAGAGAAATAAAGGAGAGGAAGGGAAGGGAGATAATGTATTCTTACACTGAGGATAAAGTAGGAGATGCTAGATGACAGAAATAAAGGAGAGGAAGGGAAGGGAGATAATGTATTCTTACACTGAGGATAAAGTAGGAGATGCTAGATGACAGAAATAAAGGAGAGGAAGGAAAGGGAGATAATGTATTCTTACACTGAGGATAAAGTAGGAGATGCTAGATGAGAGAAATAAAGGAGAGGAAGGGAAGGGAGATAATGTATTCTTACACTGAGGATAAAGTAGGAGATGCTAGATGACAGAAATAAAGGAGAGGAAGGGAAGGGAGATAATGTATTCTTACACTGAGGATAAAGTAGGAGATGCTAGATGAGAGAAATAAAGGAGAGGAAGGAAAGGGAGATAATGTATTCTTACACTGAGGATAAAGTAGGAGATGCTAGATGACAGAAATAAAGGAGAGGAAGGAAAGGAGGATAATGTATTCTTACACTGAGGATAAAGTAGGAGATGCTAGATGACAGAAATAAAGGAGAGGAAGGGAAGGGAGATAATGTATTCTTACACTGAGGATAAAGTAGGAGATGCTAGATGACAGAGAAATAAAGGAGAGGAAGGAAAGGGAGATAATGTATTCTTACACTGAGGATAAAGTAGGAGATGCTAGATGACAGAGAAATAAAGGAGAGGAAGGGAAGGGAGATAATGTATTCTTACACTGAGGATAAAGTAGGAGATGCTAGATGAGAGAAATAAAGGAGAGGAAGGGAAGGGAGATAATGTATTCTTACACTGAGGATAAAGTAGGAGATGCTAGATGAGAGAAATAAAGGAGAGGAAGGAAAGGGAGATAATGTATTCTTACACTGAGGATAAAGTAGGAGATGCTAGATGAGAGAAATAAAGGAGAGGAAGGGAAGGGAGATAATGTATTCTTACACTGAGGATAAAGTAGGAGATGCTAGATGACAGAAATAAAGGAGAGGAAGGAAAGGGAGATAATGTATTCTTACACTGAGGATAAAGTAGGAGATGCTAGATGACAGAGAAATAAAGGAGAGGAAGGAAAGGGAGATAATGTATTCTTACACTGAGGATAAAGTAGGAGATGCTAGATGACAGAAATAAAGGAGAGGAAGGAAAGGGAGATAATGTATTCTTACAGGAGAGGAAGTTCCTAAAGGGAGATAATGTATGGTTGAGGATAAAGTAGGAGATGCTAGATGACAGAAATAAAAAAGGGAAGGGAGATAATGTATTCTTACACTGAGGATAAAGTAGGAGATGCTAGATGACAGAAATAAAGGAGAGGAAGGAAAGGGAGATAATGTATTCTTACACTGAGGATAAAGTAGGAGATGCTAGATGACAGAGAAATAAAGGAGAGGAAGGAAAGGGAGATAATGTATTCTTACACTGAGGATAAAGTAGGAGATGCTAGATGACAGAAATAAAGGAGAGGAAGGGAAGGGAGATAATGTATTCTTACACTGAGGATAAAGTAGGAGATGCTAGATGAGAGAAATAAAGGAGAGGAAGGGAAGGGAGATAATGTATTCTTACACTGAGGATAAAGTAGGAGATGCTAGATGAGAGAAATAAAGGAGAGGAAGGGAAGGGAGATAATGTATTCTTACACTGAGGATAAAGTAGGAGATGCTAGATGACAGAAATAAAGGAGAGGAAGGGAAGGGAGATAATGTATTCTTACACTGAGGATAAAGTAGGAGATGCTAGATGAGAGAAATAAAGGAGAGGAAGGAAAGGGAGATAATGTATTCTTACACTGAGGATAAAGTAGGAGATGCTAGATGACAGAAATAAAGGAGAGGAAGGAAAGGGAGATAATGTATTCTTACACTGAGGATAAAGTAGGAGATGCTAGATGAGAGAAATAAAGGAGAGGAAGGGAAGGGAGATAATGTATTCTTACACTGAGGATAAAGTAGGAGATGCTAGATGATAATGTAGAAATAAAGGAGAGGAAGGAAAGGAGGATAATGTATTCTTACACTGAGGATAAAGTAGGAGATGCTAGATGACAGAGAAATAAAGGAGAGGAAGGGAAGGGAGATAATGTATTCTTACACTGAGGATAAAGTAGGAGATGCTAGATGAGAGAAATAAAGGAGAGGAAGGAAAGGGAGATAATGTATTCTTACACTGAGGATAAAGTAGGAGATGCTAGATGAGAGAAATAAAGGAGAGGAAGGGAAGGGAGATAATGTATTCTTACACTGAGGATAAAGTAGGAGATGCTAGATGAGAGAAATAAAGGAGAGGAAGGGAAGGGAGATAATGTATTCTTACACTGAGGATAAAGTAGGAGATGCTAGATGAGAGAAATAAAGGAGAGGAAGGGAAGGGAGATAATGTATTCTTACACTGAGGATAAAGTAGGAGATGCTAGATGAGAGAAATAAAGGAGAGGAAGGGAAGGGAGATAATGTATTCTTACACTGAGGATAAAGTAGGAGATGCTAGATGACAGAAATAAAGGAGAGGAAGGGAAGGGAGATAATGTATTCTTACACTGAGGATAAAGTAGGAGATGCTAGATGAGAGAAATAAAGGAGAGGAAGGAAAGGGAGATAATGTATTCTTACACTGAGGATAAAGTAGGAGATGCTAGATGACAGAAATAAAGGAGAGGAAGGAAAGGGAGATAATGTATTCTTACACTGAGGATAAAGTAGGAGATGCTAGATGACAGAGAAATAAAGGAGAGGAAGGAAAGGGAGATAATGTATTCTTACACTGAGGATAAAGTAGGAGATGCTAGATGACAGAAATAAAGGAGAGAGAGTGCAGAAGGAAAGGGAGATAATGTATTCTTACACTGAGGATAAAGTAGGAGATGCTAGATGAGAGAAATAAAGGAGAGGAAGAAAAAGGGAGATAATGTATTCTTACACTGAGGATAAAGTAGGAGATGCTAGATGACAGAAATAAAGGAGAGGAAGGAAAGGAGGATAATGTATTCTTACACTGAGGATAAAGTAGGAGATGCTAGATGAGAGAAATAAAGGAGAGGAAGGGAAGGGAGATAATGTATTCTTACACTGAGGATAAAGTAGGAGATGCTAGATGACAGAAATAAAGGAGAGGAAGGAAAGGGAGATAATGTATTCTTACACTGAGGATAAAGTAGGAGATGCTAGATGACAGAAATAAAGGAGAGGAAGGAAAGGGAGATAATGTATTCTTACACTGAGGATAAAGTAGGAGATGCTAGATGAGAGAAATAAAGGAGAGGAAGGGAAGGATAAGATAATGTATTCTTACACTGAGGATAAAGTAGGAGATGCTAGATGAGAGAAATAAAGGAGAGGAAGGAAAGGGAGATAATGTATTCTTACACTGAGGATAAAGTAGGAGATGCTAGATGACAGAAATAAAGGAGAGGAAGGAAAGGGAGATAATGTATTCTTACACTGAGGATAAAGTAGGAGATGCTAGATGAGAGAAATAAAGGAGAGGAAGGAAAGGGAGATAATGTATTCTTACACTGAGGATAAAGTAGGAGATGCTAGATGAGAGAAATAAAGGAGAGGAAGGAAAGGGAGATAATGTATTCTTACACTGAGGATAAAGTAGGAGATGCTAGATGAGAGAAATAAAGGAGAGGAAGGGAAGGGAGATAATGTATTCTTACACTGAGGATAAAGTAGGAGATGCTAGATGAGAGAAATAAAGGAGAGGAAGGAAAGGGAGATAATGTATTCTTACACTGAGGATAAAGTAGGAGATGCTAGATGACAGAAATAAAGGAGAGGAAGGGAAGGGAGATAATGTATTCTTACACTGAGGATAAAGTAGGAGATGCTAGATGAGAGAAATAAAGGAGAGGAAGGAAAGGGAGATAATGTATTCTTACACTGAGGATAAAGTAGGAGATGCTAGATGAGAGAAATAAAGGAGAGGAAGGAAAGGGAGATAATGTATTCTTACACTGAGGATAAAGTAGGAGATGCTAGATGAGAGAAATAAAGGAGAGGAAGGAAAGGGAGATAATGTATTCTTACACTGAGGATAAAGTAGGAGATGCTAGATGAGAGAAATAAAGGAGAGGAAGGAAAGGGAGATAATGTATTCTTACACTGAGGATAAAGTAGGAGATGCTAGATGAGAGAAATAAAGGAGAGGAAGGAAAGGGAGATAATGTATTCTTACACTGAGGATAAAGTAGGAGATGCTAGATGACAGAAATAAAGGAGAGGAAGGGAAGGGAGATAATGTATTCTTACACTGAGGATAAAGTAGGAGATGCTAGATGAGAGAAATAAAGGAGAGGAAGGAAAGGGAGATAATGTATTCTTACACTGAGGATAAAGTAGGAGATGCTAGATGAGAGAAATAAAGGAGAGGAAGGGAAGGGAGATAATGTATTCTTACACTGAGGATAAAGTAGGAGATGCTAGATGAGAGAAATAAAGGAGAGGAAGGGAAGGGAGATAATGTATTCTTACACTGAGGATAAAGTAGGAGATGCTAGATGACAGAAATAAATAAGAGGAAGGAAAGGGAGATAATGTATTCTTACACTGAGGATAAAGTAGGAGATAGATGACAGAAATAAAGGAGAGGAAGGGAAGGGAGATAATGTATTCTTACACTGAGGATAAAGTAGGAGATGCTAGATGAGAGAAATAAAGGAGAGGAAGGGAAGGGAGATAATGTATTCTTACACTGAGGATAAAGTAGGAGATGCTAGATGACAGAGAAATAAAGGAGAGGAAGGGAAGGGAGATAATGTATTCTTACACTGAGGATAAAGTAGGAGATGCTAGATGACAGAAATAAAGGAGAGGAAGGGAAGGGAGATAATGTATTCTTACACTGAGGATAAAGTAGGAGATGCTAGATGAGAGAAATAAAGGAGAGGAAGGGAAGGGAGATAATGTATTCTTACACTGAGGATAAAGTAGGAGATGCTAGATGACAGAAATAAAGGAGAGGAAGGAAAGGGAGATAATGTATTCTTACACTGAGGATAAAGTAGGAGATGCTAGATGAGAGAAATAAAGGAGAGGAAGGGAAGGGAGATAATGTATTCTTACACTGAGGATAAAGTAGGAGATGCTAGATGAGAGAAATAAAGGAGAGGAAGGAAAGGGAGATAATGTATTCTTACACTGAGGATAAAGTAGGAGATGCTAGATGACAGAAATAAAGGAGAGGAAGGGAAAGGGAGATAATGTATTCTTACACTGAGGATAAAGTAGGAGATGCTAGATGACAGAAATAAAGGAGAGGAAGGAAAGGGAGATAATGTATTCTTACACTGAGGATAAAGTAGGAGATGCTAGATGACAGAAATAAAGGAGAGGAAGGGAAGGGAGATAATGTATTCTTACACTGAGGATAAAGTAGGAGATGCTAGATGACAGAAATAAAGGAGAGGAAGGGAAGGGAGATAATGTATTCTTACACTGAGGATAAAGTAGGAGATGCTAGATGACAGAAATAAAGGAGAGGAAGGAAAGGGAGATAATGTATTCTTACACTGAGGATAAAGTAGGAGATGCTAGATGAGAGAAATAAAGGAGAGGAAGGGAAGGGAGATAATGTATTCTTACACTGAGGATAAAGTAGGAGATGCTAGATGACAGAGAAATAAAGGAGAGGAAGGAAAGGGAGATAATGTATTCTTACACTGAGGATAAAGTAGGAGATGCTAGATGACAGAGAAATAAAGGAGAGGAAGGGAAGGGAGATAATGTATTCTTACACTGAGGATAAAGTAGGAGATGCTAGATGACAGAGAAATAAAGGAGAGGAAGGAAAGGGAGATAATGTATTCTTACACTGAGGATAAAGTAGGAGATGCTAGATGACAGAAATAAAGGAGAGGAAGGGAAGGGAGATAATGTATTCTTACACTGAGGATAAAGTAGGAGATGCTAGATGACAGAAATAAAGGAGAGGAAGGAAAGGGAGATAATGTATTCTTACACTGAGGATAAAGTAGGAGATGCTAGATGAGAGAAATAAAGGAGAGGAAGGGAAGGGAGATAATGTATTCTTACACTGAGGATAAAGTAGGAGATGCTAGATGACAGAAATAAAGGAGAGGAAGGGAAGGGAGATAATGTATTCTTACACTGAGGATAAAGTAGGAGATGCTAGATGAGAGAAATAAAGGAGAGGAAGAAAAGGAGGATAATGTATTCTTACACTGAGGATAAAGTAGGAGATGCTAGATGACAGAAATAAAGGAGAGGAAGGAAAGGGAGATAATGTATTCTTACACTGAGGATAAAGTAGGAGATGCTAGATGAGAGAAATAAAGGAGAGGAAGGAAAGGAGGATAATGTATTCTTACACTGAGGATAAAGTAGGAGATGCTAGATGACAGAAATAAAGGAGAGGAAGGAAAGGGAGATAATGTATTCTTACACTGAGGATAAAGTAGGAGATGCTAGATGACAGAAATAAAGGAGAGGAAGGGAAGGGAGATAATGTATTCTTACACTGAGGATAAAGTAGGAGATGCTAGATGACAGAGAAATAAAGGAGAGGAAGGAAAGGGAGATAATGTATTCTTACACTGAGGATAAAGTAGGAGATGCTAGATGACAGAGAAATAAAGGATAATGTATTTTTACACTGAGGATAAAGTAGGAGATGCTAGATGACAGAGAAATAAAGGAGAGGAAGGAAAGGAGGATTACACTGAGGAAAAAGCAGAAGATGCCATAGTCCGTCCAACAGTGAACACCTTTTCAATACTATCAAATTTACTACAAGTTATTTATTTCTAAGCAGATTGATTTCTCAATTGCACACAAGAGTAGTAACTTTTTGTTATTTCCACAACACTTTTAATTGTCTTTTTATGTCAAACCAAACTGAATTTATTTTAAAAAAAACCTATTTTTATGCAATGATGGGATGGACTATATATGAGAGAGAAAATTATATTAAAGTAGAGGAAGAAAAGGGAGGTAACTCACACTGAGGAATGCTGTGAAGTGTCAGCAGCAGGTAGGCGAGCACCTCGGCTGCAGCGATGTCCTTGACACACTCCTGACACCCAGACACGCAGTTGATCACCTGAGAAAGGAAAGGAATGTCTATATAACAAGACCTTAGCACATCTTCAGATACGGTCAGTTTAACACACACAGAGAGAGAGAGAGAGAGAGAGAGAGAGAGAGAGAGAGAGAGAGAGAGAGAGAGAGAGAGAGAGAGAGAGAGAGAGAGAGAGAGAGAGAGAGAGACACACACAGAGAGAGAGAGAGAGAGAGAGAGAGAGAGAGAGAGAGAGAGAGAGAGAGAGAGAGAGAGAGAGAGAGAGAGAGAGAGAGAGAGAGAGAGAGAGAGAGAGATGGAGAGAGAGAATGAGTGAGAAATTTTGGGGGGGGGGGGGGGGACAGAGGGAAGAAAGGAAAGGACATCGTTACATTTTAAACTATTGCTACATGAAGTCTAACATGGTTATTTTGACATACCTTTACTGTCTAGATAGAAAACTGAAATTTGTTTTTAAAAGTTAGTTTGTTTTGTTAACAACACCACTAGAGCACATTGATTATTAATCATTGGCTAGTGTATTTCAAACATTTGGTAATTCTGAAACATAGTCTAATAGAGGAAACCTGCTACATTTTATATCTTCTATATGAACCATCCCAGACAGTGATTAAAATAATTTGTATTTTCTGCCAATTTAAACTGCTTAAAAACATTTAATATATGTCAACATTGACGTCCCCTACACAAGTAACCGACTAACCATAGACGAACATCAAGACGATATCAGTGTTGAGTGTGTGCAGATTGATTGTCGCGTACTACACACTACAACAAACATACAGAGAAACGATGAAGAACTCAAACCAAATGAAATGATGACTTTTCAACTTCAAAAACTAGCTCATTATGTCTTATGTACATGATGTAGCTCACGGACTGGACCAAGTCGACGGGTCGGGACCAGCCTTGGTTGGGGCTAGGGCAGGGGCGGGGGGGGGGGGGGGGGGGGGTTGCACATAATCCTACTTAAACAAGTCCGAGTGGGCGGATATTGCTCATGGCTTTAATAGGGCCAAGGCCATGACAGGTATTCACTATGGGCAATCATCGTCCTCATCAGTCTAAGTAGGTCAGCACCAGTATAAGTAGGTCAGGGTCAGTCTAAGTAGGTCAGGGTCAATCTAAGTAAGTCAAGGCCAGTAGGATGGATTAATAGCAACGTGACAAGATCATCAAGGTCAAGGTCATGGAAGGAATAGGCCCTTATACTACTCAGTGGTTGGAATAAGAAATAGCCGAATGAGCCCATCGATGGAGATCAATCATAGATCAATCATTGACCAACCGTGCATCAGGCGAGGGCTTTACAGTTAGGGACGGGGAAAACCTGATCCCAACAAGTGAGACTGATACTGGGAAAACCTGATCCCAACAAGTGAGATTGATACTGGGAAAACCTGATCCCAACAAGTGAGATTGATACTGGGAAAACCTGATCCCAACAAGTGAAAATGATACTGGGAAAACCTGATACCAACTAGTGAGATTGATACTGGGAAAACCTGATCCCAACAAGTGAGATTGATACTGGGAAAACCTGATCACAAGTGAGACTGATACTGGGAAAACCTGATACTGGGAAAACTTGATCCCAACAAGTGAGATTGATACTGGGAAAACCTGATCCCAATAAGTGAGATTGATACTGGGAAAACCTGATCCCAACAAGTGAGACTGATACTGGGAAAACCTGATCCCAACAAGTGAGATTGATACTGGGAAAACCTGATCCCAACAAGTGAGATTGATATTGAGAAAACCTGACCCCAACAAAACAAGTGAGATTGATACTGGGAAAACCTGATCCCAACAAGTGAGACCGATACTGAGAAAACCTGACCCCAACAAGTGAGATTGATACTGGGAAAACCTGATCCCAACAAGTGAGATTGATACTGGGAAAACCTGATCCCAACAAGTGAGATTGATATTGAGAAAACCTGACCCCAACAAAACAAGTGAGATTGATACTGGGAAAACCTGACCCCAACAAGTGAGATTGATACTGGGAAAACCTGATCCCAACAAGTGAGATTGATACTGGGAAAACCTGATTCCAACAAGTGAGATTGATATTGAGAAAACCTGACCCCAACCAAACAAGTGAGATTGATACTGGGAAAACCTGATCCCAACAAGTGAGATTGATACTGGGAAAACCTGATCCCAACAAGTGAGATTGATATTGAGAAAACCTGACCCCAACAAAACAAGTGAGATTGATACTGAGAAAACCTGACCCCAACAAGTGAGATTGATACTGGGAAAACCTGATCCCAACAAGTGAGATTGATACTGAGAAAACCTAATCCCAACAAGTGAGATTGATATTGAGAAAACCTGACCCCAACAAGTGAGATTGATACTGGGAAAACCTGATCCCAACAAGTGAGATTGATACTGGGAAAACCTGATCCCAACAAGTGAGATTGATATTGAGAAAACCTGACCCCAACAAAACAAGTGAGATTGATACTGAGAAAACCTGACCCCAACAAGTGAGATTGATACTGGGAAAACCTGATCCCAACAAGTGAGATTGATACTGAGAAAACCTGATCCCAACAAGTGAGATTGATATTGAGAAAACCTGACCCCAACCAAACAAGTGAGATTGATACTGGGAAAACCTGATCCCAACAAGTGAGATTGATACTGGGAAAACCTGATCCCAACAAGTGAGATTGATATTGAGAAAACCTGACCCCAACAAAACAAATGAGATTGATACTGAGAAAACCTGACCCCAACAAGTGAGATTGATACTGGGAAAACCTGATCCCAACAAGTGAGATTGATACTGAGAAAACCTAATCCCAACAAGTGAGATTGATATTGAGAAAACCTGACCCCAACAAGTGAGATTGATACTGGGAAAACCTGATCCCAACAAGTGAGATTGATACTAGGATAACCTGATCCCAACAAGTGAGATTGATATTGAGAAAACCTGACCCCAACAAAACAAGTGAGATTGATACTGAGAAAACCTGACCCCAACAAGTGAGATTGATACTGGGAATACCTGATCCCAACAAGTGAGATTGATACTGAGAAAACCTGATCCCAACAAGTGAGATTGATATTGAGAAAACCTGACCCCAACCAAACAAGTGAGATTGATACTGGGAAAACCTGATCCCAACAAGTGAGATTGATACTGGGAAAACCTGATCCCAACAAGTGAGATTGATATTGAGAAAACATGACCCCAACAAAACAAGTGAGATTGATACTGAGAAAACCTGACCCCAACAAGTGAGATTGATACTGGGAAAACCTGATCCCAACAAGTGAGATTGATACTGGGAAAACCTGATCCCAACAAGTGAGATTGATACTGAGAAAACCTGACCCCAACCAAACAAGTCAGATTGATACTGGGAAAACCTGATCCCAACAAGTGAGATTGATACTGGGAAAACCTGATCCCAACAAGTGAGATTGATACTGAGAAAACCTGACCCCAACCAAACAAGTGAGATTGATACTGGGAAAACCTGACCCCAACAAGTGAGACTGATACTGGGAAAACCTGATCCCAACAAGTGAGATTGATACTGGGAAAACCTGATCCCAACAAGTGTGATTGATACTGGGAAAACCTGATCCCAACAAGTGTGATTGATACTGGGAAAACCTGATCCCAACAAGTGTGACTGATACTGGGAAAACCTGATCCCAACAAGTGTGATTGATACTGGGAAAACCTGATCCCAACAAGTGAGATTGATACTGGGAAAACCTGACCCCAACAAGTGAGATTGATACTGGGAAAACCTGATCCCAACAATGAATGAATGAATGAATGAATGTTTAACGACACCCCAGCACGAAAAACACATCGGTTATTGGGTGTCAAACTATGGTAATGGAAACAAATAAGGTGATGATCAAAATCAATAGAAAAATTCAAGATATAAATAAAAACAGTGTAAAGAACTGTGCAAAAATACAAATACAAATATCACAGATAGATACTGACTTTTACTCTAAACTTCAATGTGTGCTGTATTGGCCATTCTCAAAGAGAATGTTACACCCCTGCACCACGGTGAGGTTACAGCACGTGCAGGGGTGATCCAAACAAGTGAGATTGATATTGTAACCTATCCTCCCTCAGGTGAGTGCCCTACCACTGAGCTACATCCTACAACAAGAAGTGTGTTTTGTTTAACAACACCACTAGAGCACATTGATTTATTTATCATAAATTTAAAAAAACCCCACATTGTTCTGTTATTAAGCTCCAAACTAAAGCAGGTGATAACAATCATAAATTTAAAAAAACCCACATTGTTCTGTTATTAAACTCCAAACTGAAGCAGGTGATAACAATCATAAATAAAAAAAAAAACCACATTGTTCTGTTATTAAACTCCAAACTAAAGCAGGTGATAACAATCATAAATATAAAAAAACCCACATTGTTCTGTTATTAAACTCCAAACTGATGTTAATAAATTGAAGTTGTTATTAAAACCTAGTTATTGAAAAGAATCTAACATGAAATGACATTAAAAAGACAGTTCTAAGTTTGTTGCCACTGTAAGATGTTCCGACTTATATTTTAACTACTAAAATTACATACTAAATATTGTTTCTTCTTTAGAATAGAGGTGTCTGTATATTCAACGTTTCCTCTTGTCCCATTATTTGTATGTAGCCCAAGCTGAATTTGGTCTCCCAACAATTTCGTACGTACGAAAAAATATATATTGGGAAACGAAATGAAGTTTCAACTAGTTCAATACTGGGATGATAGAAACACATTTAAATATACAGACACTGATATTTTATGAAGGAAGATGTATTTAATTCAAATTTGTTGTCCTTGAAACGTCTCTGGTAGTCCGCAACATCTTAGCAATAGCAACGAACTCAGGACTGTCCCTTTAATAAAACCTGATGTCACGTTCTTATAGCCAGAAGGAATGTATTAAAACATCAAATATGTTGGTAAAACCTGAAGTAATGTTATATAAACCACAAGTCATGTTATTCAAACCAGGCTTGACTAATGAGAACCTAACATGCTATTTTAGACAGGAATCCTGTTATTTTACAAAGAAAGGTTTATTAAAACGAAAAATGATGTTATTAAAATAAAAAACCATGTTATTAAAACGAGAACCTAACTTGTAATTAAAACCTTAAGTAATGTTATTTGAACCAGAAATCATGTTATTAACACTTTGCTTGCTGCTAAAAATATTTTAAAAATATACTTACCCTATTCTCTGCCAGTGGTAAAGTAATTTAAAATGTCTTGGATAGGCTTCAATGATTTTAGTTATTAGTATGCAAGTCTAGAGACAGGCATTTACATTTAGATTAAATTAAGGTCTTTTTTGCACTGGGCAGCAAATTCTTGTTGGCAGTTTCCCTGAGAGATGTGACATTGTGCAACATTTGCTGCCAGCAGAATGCAAAGAGTTTTAACAAAGTGATGTTATTAAAACTAAGTAATGTTACCTGAAGTACAGTATATAAACCCTGAAACTGTTAGTACAATATCAAATTATTTTATAAAACCCAAAACCATGAAAAAAAACATCATATTATAACCTTGTGGTGCTATTAGAACCTTAAGTGACGATGTCAGAACCAAACACATTTTACTAAAACATGAAGTGATGTTATGAAAATCAGGTATTAGAACATAGTGTCTTTATTACAACAAGCAGCGATGTCATTAGAATCAGCAGCGATGTCATTAGAATCAGCAGTCATGTCGTTAGAATCAGCAGTCCTGATATTAGAATCAGCAGTCGTGTCGTTAGAATCAGCAGTCATGTCGTTAGAATCAGCAGTCATGTCGTTAAAATCAGCAGTCCTGATATTAGAACCAGCAGTCGTGTCGTTAGAATCAGCAGTCATGTCGTTAGAATCAGCAGTCATGTCGTTAGAATCAGCAGTCATGTGATTAGAATCAGCAGTCATGTCGTTAGAATCAGCAGTCATGTCGTTATTAGAATCAGCAGTCGTGTTATTAGAATCAACAGTCATGTCATTAGAATAAACAATCATGTTGTTAGAATCAGTAGTCATGTTGTTAGAATCAACAGTCACGTCATTAGAATAAACAGTCATGGAACAAAAAGCAGAAAGAATGTTATTACAATATACAGTCAAATCCACTTAATTGGATATCAGATTATTGTATAGTTCGGATATTTGAATATGTGCTAACCCTAACCCTGAATAACAATATATGTAACAATTTGTTTAGTTTATTTGTGTGATTACCTCGAGAGGGTTAGGGTGAGGTTTAGCCTGAATAACGATGTATGTAACAATTTGTTTAGTTTATTCGTGTGATTACCTCGAGAGGGTTAGGGGTTAGGTTTAGCCTGAATGACGATGTATATAACAATTTGTTTAGTTTATTTGTGTGATTACCTCGAGAGGGTTAGGGTTAGGTTTAGCCTGAATGACAATGTATGTAACAATTTGTTTAGTTTATTTGTGTGATTACCTCGAGAGGGTTAGGGGTTAGGTTTAGCCTGAATAACAATGTATGTAACAATTTGTTTAGTTTATTTGTGTGATTACCTCAAGAGGGTTAGTGTTAGGTTTAGCCTGATGATGTATGTAACAATTTGTTTAGTTTATTTGTGTGATTACCTCAAGAGCCGACCGCTGCAGTCTGATACAGTTCTCTAAGCGGAGAAGAGCAAACAGCAGCTTGAAGTGGCCAATACACTGAATCTCCACACCTGCAATTATAAACATGTTAATTACTACATGTGAATCAATTATAAATATGTTAATTACAACATGTGAATCAATTATAAACTTGCTATTACTACATATGAATCAATAATAAACATGTTAATTACTACATGAGAATCAATTATAAACATGCTAATTACATGTGATTAAATTATAAACATTTAATTACATGTGAATCAATTATAAGCATGTTAATTACAACATGTGAATCAATTATAAACATGTTAATTACAACATGCAAATCAATAATAAACATGTTAATTACAGTGTTTGAAATAAATGGTTGTCCAGTGGACAAGTAAAAGTGTATAATGCTGTTTCATTTTGAGCAATCAAAAACATTGTCCTTGCTCTGAATAAAAACATGTGAATCAATTATAAACATGTTAATTACAACACGTGAATCAATTATAAACATGTTAATTACAACATGTGAATCAATTATAAACATGTTAATTACAACATGTGAATCAATTATAAACATGTTAATTACAATATGTGAATCAATTATACACATGCTAATTACAATATGTGAATCAATAATAAACATGTTAATTACAACATGTGAATCACTGTTCTTAGAGTATCTCCTGTGTTCAAGGGCTATAACTGCCAAAAAAAAGGTAATAGTCTGTAACTCTACAACTTGATCTATAACTGTCAAAAATAGGTAATAGTCTGTAACTCTACAACTTGATCTATAACTGTCAAAAATAGGTAATAGTCTGTAACTCTACAACTTGATCTATAACTGTCAAAAATAGGTAATAGTCTGTAACTCTACAACTTGATCTATAACTGTCAAAAATAGGTAATAGTCTGTAACTCTACAACTTGATCTATAACTGTACATGAAATAGCTACACACAAAATTTCAGCTCAATATCTTGCAAAACAAAGTCCATAAAACTAGAGGTGCAGAAAGTACTCGCCCGATAGCGAAATTAGAGTACAAATTCTGACGGACCAGATAAACAATACAACTACTAATCCGACGGGCGATCAAGGTTTCGGGCGTGGGGGGTGGGGGTGCTGGGGGGGGGCAGGGGTGGTGTTTTTTTAAATTTTGTTTGCCATATGATGTTGATCACTTGGCCAACAAAGTGTTAGCCAAGTGTTATTAATACTATTTTTGTCAAATTTATATCTATCATTTGAAGTGTATATTACAATATTGTTAAACAATAATATTTTCATCTATGGGCTGGCAAACTAGTAGAAATACTGGCAAACTAGTAGAAATACTGGCAAACTAGTAGAAATACTGGTGGGCTAGTACATTTTAGTTGGTTCTGGCCCGGAGGGCTAGTGAAATATTTTCGATTTCTGCACCCCTGAAAACTATATGTGGGACAGACGGACGGACAGACAGACGAAACCCATAGTCCCCTCTGGTTGGACTAAAAAGGCTCTGTTAGTTAACACATTACAATGCCAGCAAACTCAGCACAGTCTTTTTAATATCATTAGAGAAATGGGTAAAATCCCAAATTACCTGGATTGTTTTTAACATCTCTTGATATCATTAGAGAAATGTGTAAAATCCCAAATTACCTGGATTGTTTTTAATAACATTGCACAAAGCTTCGAGAGCCATCTCCACTTTGGACAGTCTGACAGCCTGGTCTGCTTTTAGTGCAGACTGGCCTTGTTGTTGAAGCATCATCAGAGAATGAAGATACTGCAAGAAATAAAAACAAACATCATCATCATCATCTTCATCACCATCATCACATTACCACCCAGTGCAGACTTGCCTTTCTGTTGAAACGTCATTTCAGAATGTAGACACTGCATTGTACATATGTACATTCGTATGTACATATTATATCTCTCAACAACTCGTTGAGAGGGGACAATAATTTTCGGGGTCCCTTAAAATAAAAAAATAAACCCCCAGAAAACCTAAAATAAGCTAATCAAGTAAATAGAAGTGAAATCATTTGACCCACCTGAGCCTGGGATCCCAGGTAGTCGAGCAAGTCAATTGTGAAGCCTTTCGGGTTCTGCAAGAAAAGAGACATCATCACAAAGGCTTGTCCCAAAGTAGCACAAAGTTAAATTGCTTTGTTTAAAAACACCACTAGAGCATATTGATGTATTAATCATCGGCTATTGGATGTCAAACATTTGGTAATTTTGACTTATAGTCTTAGAGAGGAAATCTGCTACATTTTTTCATTAGTAGAAAGGAATTTTCTATATGCCCCATCCCACAGACAGGTATATATGATATACACTGCCTGGAATGAGAAAAGGCCAAATGAGCCCACTGATGGGGATCGATTCCAGACCGACCACACATTAGGTGAATGCTTTACTACTGAGCTAGGTCGCGCCCCCCTGCCAAGTAGCACATTACTAGCTTCCTACCAAAAGCATTTATTCTGATATTTTTTAAATGTAAAGGTTCTGCATTCGCATAAAAATAAAATATAATTTCATTCATGGTCCATCATTAATGTCAAAACCTATTCATTTAAATTAAGTAATTAATTCTGATTAGAAACGTTATCATTAAATATTCAGAAATTAAGTAATCAATTCTGATTAGAAACGTTATCATTAAATATTCAGAAATTATTCATAACTTATTCATAACAGCAAAGGATGAATAACATACACTACCTCAAGATGAAATGTTGACTGTTCATTATAAATATAACACTACCTCAAGAGGAAAAGTTGACTGTTCATTATAAATATAACACTACCTCATGAGGAAAAGTTGACTGTTCATTATAAATATAACACTACCTCAAGAGGAAAAGTTGACTGTCCATTATAAATATAACACTACCTCAAGAGGAAAAGTTGACTGTTCATTATAAATATAACACTACCTCAAGAGGAAAAGTTGACTGTTCATTATAAATATAACACTACCTCAAGAGGAAAAGTTGACTGTCCATTATAAATATAACACTACCTCAAGAGGAAACGTTGACTGTTCATTATAAATATAACACTACCTCATTATAAATATAACACTACCTCAAGAGGAAAAGTTGACTGTCCATTATAAATATAACACTACCTCAAGAGGAAAAGATGACTGTTCATTATAAATATAACACTACCTCATTATAAATATAACACTACCTCAAGAGGAAAAGTTGACTGTTCATTATAAATATAACACTACCTCAAGAGGAAACGTTGACTGTTCATTATAAATATAACACTACCTCAAGAGGAAACGTTGACTGTTCATTATAAATATAACACTACCTCAAGAGGAAAAGTTGACTGTTCATTATAAATATAACACTACCTCATTATAAATATAACACTACCTCAAGAGGAAAAGTTGACTGTTCATTATAAATATAACACTACCTCATTATAAATATAACACTACCTCAAGAGGAAAAGTTGACTGTTCATTATAAATATAACACTACCTCAAGAGGAAAAGTTGACTGTTCATTATAAATGCGAACAAATATTTCTCCCACTATCAGTTCTTTTGCGTGAATGTCAAACACAAACTGAGCACCATATAATTCATCACATTCTCCCTGTAAACAGAGAAATACGTATTAGTACTGATGTGTTCAACATGTCTCATGTTGGCAGCCATTATAACATATGTATCACATTCTCCCTGTAAAAAGAGAAATACGTATTAGTACTGATATGTCCAAGCATGTCTCCTGTTGGCTGCCATTATAACATATAATTCATCACATTCTCCCTGTAAAAAGAGAAATACGTATTAAAAATGATGTGTCCGAGCATGTCTTCTGTTGGCTGCCATTATAACGTATGTCCCACTAATAAAACCTTTCAGCAATTCAAATGGCTGCCCGTCCGTTTAGAATATGCAGTTTTCTTCAGGTCTTATTGTGTTTGTGTAGTAGCCTGAAGTTTTATTCTACTTTTTATTCTAAATCTTTTAAATTTTGTTTCCATATGTATGAAATTAACTGGAAGGTAAAATCCATTTTAAGCCACTAGAAACATAGATACACCTGGTCCAGTAATTTCATTTGTTATAAAGAGTCTATTATTTGTGAACGTCTGACAAACACAGATACACCTGGTCTAGTAATTTCATTTGTTATAAAGGGTTTATTATTTGTGAACATCTGACAAACATAGATACACTGGTCCAGTAATTTCAGTTGTTATAAAGGGTTTATTATTTGTGAACTTCTTACAAACATAGATACACTGGTCCAGTAATTTCATTTGTTATAAAGAGTATTATTTGTGAACGTCTGACAAACACAGATTCACTGGTCCAGTAATTTCAGTTGTTATGAAGGGTCTATTATTTGTGAACGTCTGACAAACACAGATACACCTGGGTCTAGTAATTTCAGTTGTTATGAAGGGTTTATTATTTGTGAACATCTGACAAACACAGATTCACTGGTCCAGTAATTTCAGTTGTTATGAAGGGTCTATTATTTGTGACCTTCTTACAATGCAGAAAACTCAAGACACTGTAGGAACACATAGTGAAATGAAAAATATCTCTTCAGAACAAAAATAACAATTTAAACTAAAATAAAACCACTACACATGTCTTAGAACAATAAAGAAACAAGTAAATGAGGCTATACATTTATAGATATATATATTACAATTATCAAAAAACAAAAGATAAAAACACAAATGCATAGATATAAAAAAAAACATTTTCCTCACAGGATCTGGGGTTGCGAAGAATGCATGTACACTGTATGTTTAAGTGGTTTTAGCCTCTCCCAAAATAAAAATTAGGCCTACTGTTTAATGATTAAGATGAAAGACAATTTTGTGCAAAAATCATATTTACGGTTTTGATCATTCTGTGTTGCTGGTCTGTGAGAAACTCCATAAGCTGAGCTCTTGTCGCATTGTCCCAGATCAAATAGGGATTTTCTGTGTTGCTGTTCAGCAGTTTCAACAACTGGAAGTATCAACAACACTTTACAATCCTGTACAAAAAACCAACTGAAAGTATCAACAACACTTTACAATCCTGTACAAATAAACAACTGAAAGTATCAACAACACTTTACAATCCTGTACAAATAAACAACTGAAAGTATCAACAACACTTTACAATCCTGTACAAATAAACAACAACTGAAAGTATCAACAACACTTTACAATCCTGTACAAATAAACAACTGAAAGTATCAACAACACTCTACAATCCTGTACAAATAAACAACTGAAAGTATCAATAACACTTTACAATCCTGTACAAATAAACAACTTAAAGTATCAACAACACTTTACAATCCTGTACAAATAAACAACAACTGAAAGTATCAACAACACTTTACAATCCTGTTTAAATAAACAATTGAAAGTATCAACAACACTTTACAATCCTGTACAAATAAACAACTGAAAGTATCAACAACACTTTACAATCCTGTACAAATAAACAACTGAAAGTATCAACAACACTTTACAATCCTGTTTAAATAAACAACTGAAAGTATCAACAACACTTTACAATCCTGTACAAATAAACAACAACTGAAAGTATCAACAACACTTTACAATCCTGTTTAAATAAACAATTGAAAGTATCAACAACACTTTACAATCCTGTACAAATAAACAACTGAAAGTATCAACATCACTTTACAATCCTGTACAAATAAACAACTGAAAGTATCAACAACACTTTACAATCCTGTTTAAATAAACAACTGAAAGTATCAACAACACTTTACAATCCTGTACAAATAAACAACAACTGAAAGTATCAACAACACTTTACAATCCTGTACAAATAAACAACTGAAAGTATCAACAACACTTTACAATCCTGTACAAATAAACAACAACTGAAAGTATCAACAACACTTTAGAATCCTGTTTAAATAAACAACTGAAAGTATCAACAACACTTTGCAATCCTGTACAAATAAACAACTGAAAGTATCAACAACACTTTACAATCCTGTTTAAATAAACAACTTAAAGTATCAACAACACCTTACAATCCTGTACAAATAAAAACAACAACTTAAAGTATAACAACACTTTACAATCCTGTTTAAATAAACAACTGAAAGTATCAACAACATTTTACAATCCTGTTTAAATAAACAACTGAAATTATCAACAACACTTTCACAGTAGTCATACAGAAAAATGATAGATAAAGGTTTTTAAAATTATTTCACAGTAGAGCCATACTGAAAAATTATAAAGGTTTTAAAATTATTTCACAGTAGTCATAATGAAAAAAAGATATATGTTTTAAAATTATTTCACAGTAGTCATAATGAATAAAAGATAGATAAAAGTTTTAAAATTATTTCACAGTAGTCATAATGAACAAAAGATAGATAAAAGTTTTAAAGTTATTTCACAGTAGTCATAATGAAAAAAAGATATATGTTTTTAAATTATTTCACAGTAGTCATAATGAATAAAAGATAGATAAAGGTTTTTAAATTACTTCACAGTAGTCATATTGAAAAAAGATAGATAAAAGTTTTAAAATTATTTCACAGTAGTCATAATGAAAAAAGATAGATAAAAGTTTTAAAATTATTTCACAGTAGTCATAATGAATAAAAGATAGATAAAGGTTTTTAAATTACTTCACAGTAGTAGTATAGTCATAATGAAAAAAGATAGATAAAGGTTTTTAAATTATTTCATAGTAGTCATAATGAAAAAAGATATAGGTTTTTAAATTATTTCACAGGAGAGTCATACTCAGTGTTCTCATTGGGTGAAAATTAAGAGGGTGGCATCGCAGCACCACACCCTTCAAAGGAAAAAAAAAAAAAACGGAAAAAAAAGAAGAAAAAAGGGAAAGCTTGGTTACCATATATCGTCGTGTGTTGGTTGATCAACTTTGTGGAAAGAGATACTCATTATTTTGCCTCTCATTATTTTGCCTCTCATTATTTGGTACAAAAAAGATGATAGGAAATACAAGCTGACTTATGTTGTGACAGTTGTCGGTGTGACACTCACGGGCAATTCCGGTTTTGATGAACCGATCAAAGTTTTAATATTATTTTGATAAATATTTCAGGATATATGTAAAACAATAAAGATGTTTGTAAAGTGATCCCCTAATATGGGATTAAAACTTTTTTTGCTTCATTTTATTTCCATCTTCATCGAATGAATCGATCGCTTTGAAATCGCCAACTGGAAAGGCAGTGTATACATGTATATTATTTGGCACTCAAGATAAATTATTTTAATTATAAACACTACCACATCCATCGTTTTTATAAGCGGTGATATCCCCCCAAAAATTAAAAGTTTATAATATTTTATAAAGAATTGGTGATCACGTGACAGATTTGGCACCAAATAAGTGGTTTTTCAGTCAGAGATTGTCGAGTCGATAACAAATAAAATGTTTTCATTGCTCCACTAAAATATAACATTTATTGCATGTATCAAACAAACAAATGGATACAGGTATGGGAGAAAATAGAGGTTGTTAAAAAGACTGTTAAATTAAGTTACAGTAACTGTCGTAAGCTACTGAAGTTTTTCGTCAGTTGCATTTTTGTACACACAACGCGGCTTGTTTCCTTTGATGTCCAGTGTGCAGAATGATGATCATTTTTTGTACACACACCGCGGCTTGTTTCCTTTGATGTCCAGTGTGCAGAATGATGATCATTTTTTGTACACACACCGCGGCTTGTTTCCTTTGATGTCCAGTGTGCAGAATGATGATTATTTTTCATACACACACCGCGGCTTGTTTCCTTTGATGTCCAGTGTGCAGAATGATGATTATTTTTCGTACACACCGCGGCTTGTTTCCTTTGATGTCCAGTGTGCAGAATGATGATTATTTTTCGTACACAACGCGGCTTGTTTCCTTTGATGTCCAGTGTGCAGAATGATGATCATTTTTTGTACACACACCGCGGCTTGTTTCCTTTGATGTCCAGTGTGCAGAATGATGATTATTTTTCATACACACACCACGGCTTGTTTCCTTTGATGTCCAGTGTGCAGAATGATGATTATTTTTCGTACACACCGCGGCTTGTTTCCTTTGATGTCCAGTGTGCAGAATGATGATTATTTTTCATACACACACCGCGGCTTGTTTCCTTTGATGTCCAGTGTGCAGAATGATGATTATTTTTGTGTGAGAAACAAATGTGTGTATTTGGAAATAGTGGAGATAGGTGCTGTAAGGTGCTGTAAAGTATAGTAGTAAGGTGTGGGAAAATAAAGAGGGATGCAGAAAAATAAAGGAGGGCGGCAAAATGCAATAGTGGTGCAGGCTGCCCCGATTAAATGGAGCAGCGAGAACACTGGATACTGAAAATCGATAGATAAAAGTTTTTAAGTGGAAATCACCAGTAGGATACACAAACATCATCACAATTTACATAGATAAAGGTTTTTAATTAAGTGGAAATCACCAGTAGGATACACAGACATCATCACAATTTACATACCTCAGCTGTGTTTTCATTGGATAGTTTTTAAGTGGAAATCACCAGTAGGATACACAAACATCATCACAATTTACATAGATAAAGGTTTTTAACCTTCTGACTACTGCAGGCGAGATATCTCGCCCGACGTCACGTCAATTGATATACTGTACACTGTATACAGTGCATTCCCCAATTCATATTTCCCGCCGCTTTGCACACGACACTCACCGGAAACGGAAATATAATTAAAGAAAAAAGATTTTTTTTCAAAATGGTGGTTTTTGTTTTGATTTTTTCAATTGAAAATACCTTGAAATTTTGAGTTCAAAAAGTGGTTTTCGGCAAATATTTTCGCTTGACAACAATGGCGGCACGTCGCGGTAATTTTCAGGGATCGATAGCTGATTGTAACAGCTAATTTGATAATAAATTTGATCGTTTTACCAACAACGAAAATTACCAAATATTGTAATATGAATAGTAGTTCGGGTTTAAAAAAAAATTCTGGTCAGAAAACCACTGTTATCGGGAATAATGGACATAAATACTGGACAGCTGGCCACAAATGCCCGTAAGTAAACGCAACTTTTTCGATTTTTTGCCTAATTTTAATCACCATTAGCCGATCTAAAATAATAAAAATTACAAAAAAAGACACAAAAATAATACTTACCGATTCCTTTTTGAACTTTATTTCATGTATTTATGAAACATTTAAGTGAATATATGTGAGTAAAAATTATAAACTTGTACCCACTCAACGTGGTTTTTGTTCAAAATTAATCCAGTAGTCTAAAGGTTAAGTGGAAATCACCAGTAGGATACACGAACATCACAATTTACATAAATAAAGTTTTTTAAGTGGAAATCACCAGTAGGATACACAAACATCATCACAATTTACATACCGCAGCTGTGTTTTCATTGGATAGTTTTTAAGTGGAAATCACCAGTAGGATACACAAACATCACAATTTACATACCTCAGCTGTGTTTTCATTGGATAGTTTTTGCGCCAAATATGGTGTCAGCATTGCCATCAAGGACTTCTTCACAGCTGGATTGTCAGGACTAGAATGGGGGCTTTTGTTGTCATAGTAACCACCCAGTCTGGCACATGCCCACACACTGAGCCTTGCAAGCTCATTCGCTACTTCCTTAAAAATAGATAAAACATCTATCAAACTACCAATGTAAAAACAGATAAAACATCTATCAAACTATCAATGTAAAAACAGATAACACATCTATCAAACTACCAATGTAAAAACAGATAAAACATCTATCAAACTATCAATGTAAAAACAGATAACACATCTATCAAACTACCAATGTAAAAACAGATAACACATCTATCAAACTATCAATGTAAAAACAGATAAAACATCTATCAAACTATCAATGTAAAAACAGATAAAACATCTATTAAAGAACTTATAATGCAAAAGGCACAAAACATTTATCAAACAACTATCTATATAATAAAACAAACAAAACATCTATGAAACTATTGAATGAGATGTAAAAAAACAAACACAGACCTTTTGATGTAAAATCCCCAAGACAAAACATCAAACTTTTGATGTAAAAAAAAAAGAGCAGATAAAACAACCTACAGCCTAAACTACACCTGGACGTAGACTAGACTACATCTAGAACCCATCTAGACTACACCTAGATGTAGTCTACATCTAGACTACATCTAGACTACATCTAGACTACACCTGTACATAGACTAGACTACATGTAGAACCCATCTAGACTACACCTGGACGTAGACTAGACTACATCTAGAGTACACCTGGAGGTAGACTAGACTACATCTAGACTGTACCTGGAGGTAGACTAGACTACATCTAGAACCCATCTAGACTACACCTGGATGTAGACTTGACTACACATCTAGACTACACCTGGACATAGACTAGACTACATCTAGAACCCATCTAGACTACACCTGGACATAGACTAGACTACATCTAGACTACACCTGGACATAGACTAGACTACATCTAGAACCCATCTAGACTACACCTGGACATAGACTAGACTACATCTAGACTACACCTGGATGTAGACTAGACTACATCTAGACTACACCTGGATGTAGACTAGACTACATCTAGACTACACCTGGACATAGACTAGACTACATCTAGACTACACCTGTACATAGACTAGACTACATCTAGAACCCATCTAGACTACACCTGGACGTAGACTAGACTACATATAGACTACACCTGGACGTAGACTAGACTGCATCTAGAACCCATCTAGACTACACCTGGACGTAGACTAGACTACATCTAGACTACACCTGGACATGGACTAGACTACATCTAGAACCCATCTAGACTACACCTGGACATAGACTAGACTACATCTAGACTACACCTGGACATAGACTAGACTACATCTAGAACCCATCTAGACTACACCTGGACATAGACTAGACTACATCTAGACTACACCTGGACATGGACTAGACTACATCTAGAACCCATCTAGACTACACCTGGACATAGACTAGACTACATCTAGACTACACCTGGATGTAGACTAGACTACATCTAGACTACACCTGGAGGTAGACTAGACTACATCTAGACTACACCTGGACGTAGTCTAGACTACCTCTAGAACCCATAGACTACACCTGGACGTAGACTAGACTACATCTAGACTACACCTGGACATAGACTAGACTATATCTAGACTACACCTGGACGTAGTTTAGACTACCTCTAGAACCCATCTAGACTACACCCAGATGTAGACTTGACTACACATCTAGACTACACCTGGACATAGACTAGACTACATCTAGAACCCATCTAGACTACACCTGGACATAGACTAGACTACATCTAGACTACACCTGGATGTAGACTAGACTACATCTAGACTACACCTGGAGGTAGACTAGACTACATCTAGAACCCATCTAGACTACACCTGGACGTAGACTAGACTACACCTGTACATAGACTAGACTACATCTAGAACCCATCTAGACTACACCTGGACGTAGTCTAGACTACCTCTAGAACCCATCTAGACTACACCTGGACGTAGACTAGACTACATCTAGACTACACCTGGACATAGACTAGACTATATCTAGACTACACCTGGACGTAGTCTAGACTACCTCTAGAACCCATCTAGACTACACCTGGATGTAGACTTGACTACATATCTAGACTACACCTGGACATAGACTAGACTACATCTAGAACCCATCTAGACTACACCTGGACATAGACTAGACTACATCTAGACTACACCTGGATGTAGACTAGACTACATCTAGACTACACCTGGAGGTAGACTAGACTACATCTAGAACCCATCTAGACTACACCTGGACGTAGACTAGACTACATCTAGACTACACCTGTACATAGACTAGACTACATCTAGAACCCATCTAGACTACACCTGGACGTAGTCTAGACTACCTCTAGAACCCATCTAGACTACACCTGGACATAGACTAGACTACATCTAGACTACACCTGGACATAGACTAGACTACATCTAGAACCCATCTAGACTACACCTGGAGGTAGACTAGACTACATCTAGAACCCATCTAGACTACACCTGGACATAGACTAGACTACATCTAGACTACACCTGGACATAGACTAGACTATATCTAGAACCCATCTAGACTACACCTGGACGTAGACTAGACTACATCTAGACTACACCTGGAGGTAGACTAGACCATCTAGAATACATGTACAGGGGTCGAATTTTACGCTATTCTGCAAATAGTAAATTTCAAAATGGAATAGTAAAACAATTCTTCCAATATTCCATCATGAATGTGAAAATAAAGCATGAAATACCGAAAATCGCCTGCGACTATTCCACTTACGCTTTTTCTTCAGCTACATTTTTCTGCAGAACAAATCTTCGCGCTACTAAGACCTTTCTCAGGCACTTACCGGTACAAATAAACATCTTTTTGATCGAGACTAATGTTTGGAGTGAGTTCATTTGTAATTCAGCTAGTACGCAGCATCGACTGGTATATAAACAATTGTTCATTACGCAATGTTGTACAGGGTGACGTAGCAGTCAGGAAAACTAGTGGTACATTAATAATTGAAGGGATAGTACATTTTAAGACGGAATAGTGTTTTTCGAAATTCACTATTCCTTTGGGATAGTGGTAAAACAAATTAACTTTCAACCTCTGATGTACATCATCAGGCATCGAAATAAGCATTGTGTCTGGTAACCCATTTACAGGTTCCCACAAAATATAGCCGGTGACCTATAGGTTACCACAACTATATGAAAGTTAGAATTGAATTCCTCTTATCTGGAAGTAAATTTATCTAGTGGGCACTGCTTAAACGCAGATTGCCGAAATTGCTTTACAACTGTACAAGTGCACACAAACATCGGTGCAATTTCGTATGAGAAAACGAAACGCGGAAGTAAATTCATCTAGTGGACGCTGCTTAAATGCGGAATGACTATTATAGCTTACAATTGCACATCGATGCAATTTCTTACCAGAAAATGAAACGCAGAAGTCTGGAATGCATTGCCTGGTTTACATTCGGAAACGAAACTACCATTCTTAAAATTTTTGTCGAGAACAAAACACCTGAACGACCATTCTCAACTTATTTCGATGCCTGCATCATGTATAGACTACACCTAGACTAGACTAGACCATGTATAGACTACAACTAGACTAGACTACATCATGTATAGACTTGACTATATCATGTATAGACTATACCTTGACTAGACTACATCATGTATAGACTATACCTAGACTAGACTACATAATGTATAGACTACACATAGACTAGACTACATCATGTATAGACTATACCTTGACTAGACTACATCATGTATAGACTACATCTAGACTAGACTACATCATGTATAGACTACATCTAGACTAGACTACATCATGTATAGACTACATCTAGACTAGACTACGTCATGTATAGACTATACCTTGACTAGACTACATCAAGTATAGACTACACATAGACTAGACTACATCATGTATAGACTAGACCTAGACTAGACTGCATCATGTATAGACTACACCTAGACTAGACTGCATCATGTATAGACTAC
This sequence comes from Gigantopelta aegis, assembly GCF_016097555.1. NCBI lineage: Eukaryota > Metazoa > Mollusca > Gastropoda > Neomphalida > Peltospiridae > Gigantopelta > Gigantopelta aegis. Next base: position 286,870 of record NC_054711.1, read on the forward strand.
ATCTAGACTAGACTACGTCATGTATATACTACAACTAGACTAGACTACGTCATGTATAGACTACAACTAGACTAGACTACATCATGTATAGACTACACATAGACACTACATCATGTATAGACTACATCTAGACTAGACTACATCATGTATAGACTACATCTAGACTAGACTTCATCATGTATAGACTACATCTAGACTACATCATGTATAGACTACACCTAGACTACATCATGTATAGACTAGACTACATCTAGACTACATCATGTATAGACTACATCTAGACTAGACTACATCATGTATAGACTACACCTAGACTACATCATGTATAGACTACACCTAGACTGCATCATGTATAGACTACATCTAGACTACATCATGTATAGACTACACCATGTATAGACTACATCATGTATAGACTACATCTAGACTACATCATGTATAGACTACATCATGTATAGACTACACCTAGACTACATCATGAATAGACTACATCTAGACTACATCATGTATAATAGACTACATCTAGACTACATCATGTATAGACTACATCTAGACTACATCATGTATAGACTACATCTAGACTACATCATGTATAGACTACACCTAGACTACATCATGTATAGACTACATCTAGACTAGACTGCATCATGTATAGACTACATCTAGACTAGACTACATCATGTATAGACTACAACTAGACTAGACTGCATCATGTATAGACTACATCTAGACTAGACTACGTCATGTATAGACTACAACTAGACTAGACTACGTCATGTATAGACTACAACTAGACTAGACTACATCATGTATAGACTACACATAGACACTACATCATGTATAGACTACATCTAGACTAGACTACATCATGTATAGACTACATCATCATGTATATACTACATCTAGACTACATCATGTATAGACTACATCTAGACTACATCATGTATAGACTACATCATGTATAGACTACATCTAGACTACATCATGTATAGACTACATCTAGACTAGACTACATCATGTATAGACTACACCTAGACTACATCATGTATAGACTACACCTAGACTACATCATGTATAGACTACATCTAGACTACATCATGTATAGACTACACTATGTATAGACTACATCATGTATAGACTACATCTAGACTACATCATGTATAGACTACACCTAGACTACATCATGTATAGACTACATCATGTATAGACTACACCTAGACTACATCATGTATAGACTACATCTAGACTACATCATGTATAGACTACATCATGTATAGACTACATCATGTATAGACTACACCTAGACTACATCATGAATAGACTACATCTAGACTACATCATGTATAATAGACTACATCTAGACTACATCATGTATAGACTACATCTAGACTACATCATGTATAGACTACATCTAGACTACATCATGTATAGACTACACCTAGACTACATCATGTATAGACTACATCTAGACTACATCATGTATAGACTACACCTAGACTACATCATGTATAGACTACATCTAGACTACATCATGTATAGACTACACCTAGACTACATCATGTATAGACTACACCTAGACTACATCATGTATAGACTACATCTAGACTACATCATGTATAGACTACACCTAGACTAGACTACACATAGACACTACATCATGTATAGACTACAACATGTATAGACTACACCTAGACTAGACTACACATAGACACTACATCATGTATAGACTACAACATGTATAGACTACACACAGACTAGACTACATCATGTATAGACTACAACATGTATAGACTACACATAGACTAAGACTACATCATATATAGACTACATGTAGATGTGATCTACTGACCGACCTGTTTGTTGCTGCTAGACTACATGTAGATGTGATCTATTGACCGACCTGTTGGTTGGTGCTAGACTACATCTAGATGTGATCTACTCTGACCGACCTGTTGGTTGGTGCTAGACTACATGTAGATGTGATCTACTCTGATCGACCTGTTGGTTGGTGCTAGACTACATCTAGATGTGATCTACTCTGACCAACCTGTTGGTTGGTGCTAGACTACATCTAGATGTGATCTACTCTGACCGACCTGTTGGTTGGTGCTAGACTACATGTAGATGTGATCTACTGACCGACCTGTTGGTTGGTGCTAGACTACATGTAGATGTGATCTACTCTGACCGACCTGTTGGTTGGTGCTAGACTACATGTAGATGTGATCTACTCTGACCGACCTGTTGGTTGGTGCTAGACTACATCTAGATGTGATCTACTGACCGACCTGTTGGTTGGTGCTAGACTACATGTAGATGTGATCTACTGACCGACCTGTTGGTTGGTGCTAGACTACATGTAGATGTGATCTACTCTGACCGACCTGTTGGTTGGTGCTAGACTACATGTAGATGAGATCTACTGACCGACCTGTTGGTTGGTGCTAGACTACATGTAGATGAGATCTACTGACCGACCTGCTGGTTGGTGCTAGACTACATGTAGATGTGATCTATTGACCGACCTGTTGGTTGGTGCTAGACTACATGTAGATGTGATCTACTCTGACCGACCTGTTGGTTGGTGCTAGACTACATCTAGATGTGATCTACTCTGACCGACCTGTTGGTTGGTGCTAGACTACATCTAGATGTGATCTACTCTGACCGACCTGTTGGTTGGTGCTAGACTACATGTAGATGTGATCTACTCTGACCGACCTGTTGGTTGGTGCTAGACTACATCTAGATGTGATCTACTCTGACCGACCTGTTGGTTGGTGCTAGACTACATGTAGATGTGATCTACTCTGACCGACCTGTTGGTTTGTGCTGCCACTTTTCTCGACCCCGCCTTCATCCAGCGTATAGTCGTAGTTGAAGAGGTAGATGAGGAGGTGCCAGAGAACTCCGGCCTGGTGCAGGTTCGTCTGGAGCCAGAAGTCGACACAAAACCTTCCCACACTGTCACATACCACGCAGCACAGGCTGGGCAGATTCTGAAAAAACACACACACTCACAAATGCATAAGCATACGAGACAGGGGAAAAGGGGGACAACTCTTCAAATTTGGTAAAAAAAACGAGAGATAATCGGGCGAATTATGGTAACCTTTTGACCAAGTATTTCCATCATTCTATCCGCAAAATTAGTTGTAATCCATGTAAAAATGTGTAGTGATTCATTTACAATCCTATATATGTGTGTAGCTGTTGCCAGTGTTATTAGAATGAATAAATGTGTAGTGATTCATTTACAATCCTATATACATGTGTAGCTGTTGCCAGTGTTATTAGAATGAATAAATGTTGTTATTCAAATTCATGCATTTTTATTTAATTTGGGTAATAATTTATTCAAAGAGGTCTGACACTAAAAACACTGTAGTAATAATTTGTAATAATTTATTCAAAGAGGTCTGACACTAAAAACACTGTAGTAATAATTTATTCAAAGAGGTCTGACACTAAAAACACTGTAGTAATAATTTATTCAGAGGTCCGACACTAAAAAACACTGTAGTAATAATTTATTCAAAGACACACAATTTAATAATTTATTCAAAAAGACCTGCAATAAAAAGACTTACTTTGTAATACAATATTCTACAGAGATCTTTGATGATTGTCGATGTTTCTTGAATCTTCTCTCGACAGCCCTCAAACTGCGCTGCAACGGCGTAGCACTTGGCAATGTTCGTACAGACGTGGACAGCCATGTCATCGGGTTTGCTCGACTGACTCAACACGTTCACACACCTGGCAAAGGCTTGTTGTAGAACCTAGTAATGTGACGGAAAATCATTGACAACTCCTCATATTAAAACAACATCCTAACTAACTATTATTTGATATTAACCAAGCTAATGACAGTAAAACCGATAATAAAGTTGGTCTGACCCACAGCACTAATTGACAACCAGGATACCCACAGCACTAACTGACAACCAGGGTACCCACAGCACTAATTGACAACCAGGATACCCACAGCACTAATTGACAACCAGGGTATCCACAGCACTAATTGACAACCAGGATACCCACAGCACTAATTGACAACCAGGGTACCCACAGCACTAATTGACAACCAGGATACCCACAGCACTACTTGACAACCAGGGTACCCACAGCACTAATTGACAACCAGGATACCCGCAGAACTAATTTACAACCAGGATACCCACAGCACTAATTTACAACCAGAGTACCCATAGAATGTTGGTCTGACCCACAGCACTAATTAACAACCAGGGTACCCACAGTACTAATTGACAACCAGGGTACCCACAGCACTAATTGACAACCAGGATACCCACAGCACTAATTGACAACCAGGGTATCCACAGCACTAATTGACAACCAGGATACCCACAGCACTAATTGACAACCAGGGTACCCACAGCACTAATTGACAACCAGGATACCCACAGCACTACTTGACAACCAGGGTACCCACAGCACTAATTGACAACCAGGATACCCGCAGCACTAATTTACAACCAGGATACCCACAGCACTAATTTACAACCAGAGTACCCATAGAATGTTGGTCTGACCCACAGCACTAATTAACAACCAGGGTACCCACAGTACTAATTGACAACCAGGGTACCCACAGCACTAATTGACAACCAGGGTACCCACAGCACTAATTGACAACCAGGATACCCACAGCACTACTTGACAACCAGGATACCCACAACACTAATTTACAACCAGGATACCCACAGCACTAATTTACAACCAGAGTACCCATAGAATGTTGGTCTGACCCACAGCACTAATTGACAACCAGGGTACCCACAGCGCTAATTGACAACCAGGATACCCATAGAATGTTGGTCTGACACACAGCACACTGACAACCAGGATACTCATAGAACTAATTAACAACCAGAGTACCCACAGAATGTTGGTTTGACCCACAACACTAATTAACAACCAGGGTACCCATAGAATGTTGGTCTGACCCACAACACTAATTAACAACCAGGGTACCCATAGAATGTTGGTCTGACCCACAACACTAATTGACAACCAGGGTACCCACAGCACTAACTGACAACCAGGATACTCATAGCACTAATTAACAACCAGGGTATCCACAGAATGTTGGTCTGACCCACAGCACTAATTAACAACCAGGGTACCCATAGAATGTTGGTCTGACCCACATCACTAATTAACAACCAGGGTACCCACAGAATGTTGGTCTGACCCACAGCACTAATTAACAACCAGGGTACCCATAGAATGTTGGTCTGACCCACAACACTAATTGACAACCAGGGTACCCACAGCACTAACTGACAACCAGGATACTCATAGCACTAATTAACAACCAGGGTATCCACAGAATGTTGGTCTGACCCACAGCACTAATTAACAACCAGGGTACCCATAGAATGTTGGTCTGACCCACAGCACTAATTAACAACCAGGGTACCCACAGAATGTTGGTCTGACCCACATCACTAATTAACAACCAGAGTACCCATAGAATATTGGTCTGACCCACATCACTAATTAACAACCAGGGTACCCACAGAATGTTGGTCTGACCCACAGCACTAATTAACAACCAGAGTACCGACAGAATTTTCAATTTAAAATTCCGGGTATTTCCCCTGAATTTTCCATTTCTCCCTGTCTGATATCCATGATTTTGTATTGTATACAAGGGCCTCCTGCCACTCTCAATAGCAGTGCCTTCAACTCCAGATACCATAATCGACATATTGTGGCAATACATATATATATGTGTGTACTTTTTTTTTTCCAAGTGTTCCGGTTACTGTTAATATTGTCTAGCTATAAAAACTACAAATGTTTATTGTGGTCATTGTGGAAAACATTAGGCTTTATTATGCCGCCATTATGTTGTATTTTACTACATGTAAAAGCTACATGCTGAATATAAAGATTATGGTTTCAAAATTAATATAACAATACTTGTATACAGATGAAGTCTGGTATAACCTTCTACTCCCGTCTGTGTTTAAATTTGTACTAGTTCTGCAATCATAAAGATGGGCAACAGATTAATAGACTTTACAAACATTATTTGTTCAAAGTTCAGCTAGTAATATTTCAAACATCTGAACTGTCTTTATTCTTTGAAACAACTTGTCTGTGCATGTAAAACATCCCTGTATCATCCATAGCTGTGGAGACTTACCTTGCCGTATACAATTTCGGCCAGAATGTACTTTTCCAAATATATGCACAACTTTCATTAAAAATATTTTGGTAAAAATATTTCTTTTTTTTCCCAGCCTTTTTATTTTAGATTTAATTATCACAAAGATAAGTCTCCACATTGAAGATGATTATGTATAGCAGCAATGTTAGAAAAGCAGATCCAAGACTACACTATTCCACTGTCAACTATACATTAGTATGACATAACCACATGCAATGAACTAACATTTATGATATACATAGATGGCTCTGGTGCAATGGTAGCTCATTTCCGTTTTGACTTCAAGTGTTTTGGGTGCTATATGTAGGCCCATTCTCCACTAAGTGTGCATTTCAAATATAGACAAAAAAACAAAATGAGGTCTGTAAAATGTAGATCATTGTTATTTTGATAGATAGATGTCTTAGTGAACGCAATCTGACACGGCTGCATCTTGGAAGCCATATTTTCTAAAATAACTTAATATACAACACAGCACCCAGTATAGCAAACAACATATACGTTACACAGTGTCTTTCAGTAACAAAGAAGTATGCATTGTTGATGTCTTTAGTACAAAACAGATGATATGAAGGGTATGCATGTATCCATATTGTTTAGATCAGTCTGTACAACCTAACCAATGTAGCAATCATTGCCATACATGGCAAACACCAAATCCCCCACACAAGGTGGAAATTATTTGGATTCTCATTATCTGGTTGCAATGCCACACTGACCAACTGCAGCCGACTCAACCTCATGATCTGAAGTGCGGCTGTTTCACAACATTGTGTTGTATATCTGAACAGAGTGCAAGCGGTACCCATCAATTGCATGGATGACATACATGTACCTCACTGTAGCCAGATGTCTCAATAGTATATATAGCTATCCATCTATCATATACTGTAGATTGGACAGCAGGTAACTTCACTGTACATGGACTTTATTTCTCTAAACAGTGGTATTAATCAGCAGGTGCATAAACTGATCAAATTGGAATCGTTCATGGTTTTTATTTTTCGTTCTCTGTAGGATTTCTGCCCATATTTTAACCACTGTCAAACTAAAATTAATTTCAATGAGTAAAGTAAAATCCAGTACAAAAGAAATTACATCAATGGTACGTACACTATCGACCGATATATGTATTATTATTATTATTATACAAAGTGAATTTTAAAAAAAAGTCTTGCACCATATACGTTACCACATTATAAAGATATGTTACCACAACACCAGAGAAACCTATCAGATAACTGATTCAATTAATTTAATATTACAGCTGTTTTTCTTTCATGTGTACATGGGATATAAAAACAAACGATATAGCATGAATAACATTAATTATGTAACAAGAAATAGACAGGAGTTTACTACATTGATGCAATGATTACACTTGATTTTAATTAGATACAAAATATATCTGACCAAATTTGTTTCAAACACTAGATCTTGGTTCTCAGATTTATCCTGAAACACTTCTAGCTGACTCACAATTATGTAAGCGGTGGGAAAATCAAAATATCCCAAATGCAACTGATTTTGGATCATGTACCTGGTTGTATCATATTGAGCCATCATTATGCCAATACACAGTGTATACCCATATATACTGAATGCCTACCATGGGTGTTATGAATAAATAAGTGAAATGGATACATAATAGATAAAGTGGACTTATCCATGACAAATGTTGTAACTATCTGTTTAAAATCTTGTGTTACACCAAAAACTATACTTTATTATTAAATTGAGCTTTCTACTGGATGTATCATATATTCTGCAAATGAATTAAGGTTCAACCTGCACACATTGTGATCTACATCCAGTTATTCTATTCTGGTAATGTGGATCTACGCTTACAAATACGTTACAGTAACATACATGTATCTATCATGGAATTTGCAACAGGTGTTTTAAATTTTCTTCAAAAGTAGTTTCCCCTGAAATTAACATCAAATGATGTTTTGTGGTGTTACTATTATCAGACCAACCAAAAAAAAAACCCTTCATTCCTGGAACACGCAGGTGTATTTGTCAACAAGGTAGGTTACTGATGGCACCCTTGCTTTACTTCAGAGCAAATGTTACTAAATGCAGTTATTGGTGGAGAATAGGCTAAATCCAGCCCTGTTAGATATTGGTGGGCAATAGGCTACATCCCGCCCTGTTAGATATTGGTGGGCAATAGGCTAAATCCAGCCCTGTTAGATATTGGTGGAGAATAGGCTAAATCCAGCCCTGTTAGATATTGGTGGAGAATAGGCTACATCCCACCAGTTAGATATTGGTGGGCAATAGGCTACATCCCGCCCTGTTAGATATTGGTGGGCAATAGGCTACATCCCACACTGTTAGATATTGGTGGAGAATAGGCTACATCCCACCAGTTAGATATTGGTGGGCAACAGGCTACATCCCGCCCAGTTAGATATTGGTGGGCAATAGGCTACATCCCGCCCTGTTAGATATTGGTGGGCAATAGGCTACATCCCGCCCTGTTAGATATTGGTGGACAATAGGCTACATCCCGCCCTGTTAGATATTGGTGGGCAATAGGCTACATCCCACCTGTTAGATATTGGTAGAGAATAGGCTACATCCCACCTGTTAGATACTGGTAGAGAATAGGGTACATCCCACCTGTTAGATATTGGTGGGCAATAGGCTACATCCCGCCCCATTAGATATTGGTAGAGAATAGGCTACATCCCACCTGTTAGATATTGGTAGAGAATAGGCTACATCCCACCTGTTAGATATTGGTGGAGAATAGGCTACATCCCACCAGTTAGATATTGGTGGGCAATAGGCTACATCCCGCCCTGTTAGATATTGGTGGAGAATAGGCTACATCCCACCCTGTTAGATATTGGTGGGCAATAGGCTACATCCCACCAGTTAGATATTGGTGGGCAATAGGCTACATCCCGCCCCATTAGATATTGGTGGAGAATAGGCTACGTCCCGCCCCGTTAGAAATTGGTGGAGAATAGGCTACATCCCGCCCTGTTAGATATTGGTGGAGAATAGGCTACATCCCGCCCTGTTAGATATTGGTGGAGAACAGGCTACGTCCCACCCTGTTAGATATTGGTGGAGAATAGGCTACCTCCCACCTGTTAGATATTGGTGGAGAATAGGCTACGTCCCGCCCTGTTAGATATTGGTGGAGAATAGGCTACATCCCACCCATTACACATTGGTGGAGAATAGGCTACATCCCGCCCTGTTAGATATTGGTGGAGAATAGGCTACATCCCGCCCTGTTAGATATTGGTGGACAATAGGCTACATCCCACCTGTTAGATATTGGTAGAGAATAGGCTACATCCCACCCTGTTAGATACTGGTGGAGAATAGGCTACATCCCACCTGTTAGATATTGGTAGAGAATAGGCTACATCCCACCTGTTAGATATTGGTGGAGAATAGGCTACATCCCATCTATTAGATATTGGTGGAGAATAGGCTACATCCCGCCCTGTTAGATACTGGTGGAGAATAGGCTACATCCCGCCCTGTTAGATATTGGTGGAGAATAGGCTACGTCCCGCCCTGTTAGAAATTGGTGGAGAATAGGCTACATCCCGCCCTGTTAGATATTGGTAGAGAATAGGCTACATCCCATCTGTTAGATATTGGTGGAGAATAGGCTACGTCCCGCCCTGTTAGATATTGGTGGAGAATAGGCTCCGCCCTGTTAGATATTGGTGGAGAATAGGCTACATCCCGCCCTGTTAGATATTGGTGGAGAATAGGCTACATCCCACCCTGTTAGATATTGGTGGAGAATAGGCTACATCCCACCCTGTTAGATACTGGTGGACAATAGGCTACATCCCGCCCTGTTAGATACTGGTGGAGAATAGGCTACATCCCACCCTGTTAGATACTGGTGGAGAATAGGCTACGTCCCGCCCTGTTAGATACTGGTGGAGAATAGGCTACGTCCCGCCCTGTTAGATACTGGTGGAGAATAGGCTACGTCCCGCCCTGTTAGATATTGGTGGAGAATAGGCTACATCCCACCCTGTTAGATACTGGTGGAGAATAGGCTACATCCCGCCCTGTTAGATATTGGTGGAGAATAGGCTACATCCCACCTGTTAGATATTGGTAGAGAATAGGCTACATCCTACCTGTTAGATATTGGTGGAGAATAGGCTACATCCCATCTGTTAGATATTGGTGGAGAATAGGCTACATCCCGCCCTGTTAGATACTGGTGGACAATAGGCTACATCCCACCTGTTAGATATTGGTAGAGAATAGGCTACGTCCCGCCCTGTTAGATATTGGTGGAGAATAGGCTACGTCCCACCTGTTAGATATTGGTGGAGAATAGGTTACGTCCCGCCCTGTTAGATATTGGTGGAGAATAGGCTACGTCCCGCCCATTAGATGTTGTTGGAGAATAGGCTACGTCCCGCCCTGTTAGATATTGGTAGAGAATAGGCTACATCCCGCCCTGTTAGATATTGGTGGAGAATAGGCTACATCCCACCTGTTAGATATTGGTAGAGAATAGGCTACATCCCACCTGTTAGATATTGGTAGAGAATAGGGTACATCCCACCTGTTAGATATTGGTGGGCAATAGGCTACATCCCACCCTGTTAGATATTGGTGGAGAATAGGCTACATCCCACCTGTTAGATGTTGGTGGAGAATAGGCTACGTCCCGCCGTTAGATATTGGTGGAGAACAGGCTACGTCCCGCCCTGTTAGATATTGGTGGAGAATAGGCTACATCCCGCCTCATTAGATATTGGTGGAGAATAGGCTACATCCCACCGTTAGATATTGGTGGAGAATAGGCTACATCCCGCCCTGTTAGATATTGGTGGAGAATATATTCCTGGAATGACCTGTATTCCGTTTTCTCTGCGCAGTTCCTCGGCGTTCAGAGCGGAGCAGCTGACTGTGTGGTATGCCAGTTCGCTGGCCGCAACGAGCAGCGGAGCTGACTTGGAAAACAGCTGATCGTCGTTAGTCTCCATCTGAATCGTCTTCACCAGCATCGGGTAGCCAGCGTACTTGTACGGATGCAGGTCTGAAATAACAAGCATTTTGAGAGTACTGCTAAAGCAATACATGTCCCCTACCTGACCCAATATCTTCAGGCATAAACAAAGTCCAGAATTCAAGGGCTATAACTCTTGTCTAAAATGTAGTAAATTGCCATGGAAGTTAAACTTGATCTGTACCAGTACATGGTAAAGCTATATACACAATGTCAGGTTAATATCCCATGGCCTTCTGAAAAAAGTTCAGAATTATTTGTAAAAATTTATTACTGTTTCCACTGCCGTGTTAATTTCTTCTTGGCTTACTACCTTCCTGGTGTCTGCTGAACAGCATGGACCGACTCACCTTCCTGGTGTCTGCCGAACAGCATGGACCGACTCACCTTCCTGGTGTCTGCCGAACAGCATGGACCGACTCACCTTCCTGGTGTCTGCCGAACAGGATGGACCGACTCACCTTCCTGGTGTCTGCCGAACAGCATTGACCGACTCACCTTCCTGGTGTCTGCCGAACAGCATGGACCGACTCACCTTCCTGGTGTCTGCCGAACAGCATGGACCGACTCACCTTCCTGGTGTCTGCTGAACAGCATGGACCGACTCACGTTCCTGGTGTCTGCTGAACACTATGGACAGACTCACCTTCCTGGTGTCTGCTGAACAGGATGGACTGAGCCTTGAGAATGAGGACGATGTTCTGCGGGTCCGGCCCGTCCTTCACCTTCGACTTGCTGCACAGGAACTCGTATGCTTTGTTCACTTGCTCAAAGATGTCCTGAAAGCATTACCAACACGGAAAATAAACTGAGCAAGAAAACTTAGGACGAGTCGAATTTACAAAGCCTGTTTTGGACTTACACACATGTAACTACATACAATGCTTAAACACTTGCGTTTAACAAAAACAGACTTTGTAATTCCACCCAAGATGTTTTCTATTTTAGACAGTAAATGACTACGGACATGCATCAAAAAATGGTAATATAATGGTTAATCTATCGTACTTTAGGCTGGCAGATAATAGGTTCATGTCTGTTCACTTACTCAAACATGTCCTAAAGAAGAAAACTTAGGATACTTTCTATTTTAGACCGTAAATAACTATGGACATGCATAAAAAGCCGGTAGTCTAATTGTTTAGCAGCCAACATACTTTAGGCTGTTCCGTTTGTGAAACAGCTCCCACCCAGAGTGAGTTTTAACAGCTCGTTGGATAAGTGTAAGGCCACAACACCAACTTTTCTCTTACTAACCACGGACAACTGGTCACTAACCCATTCTGGAGAGACAGACCACATGTAATGTTATATACCAATGCAAAATGAAAAAACTCACAATAAGAATGGGGAGTATTATTTTAAAGGCCCTGATTCAATGTGTGTATTTTGAAGTATTAATCGTAAAGGCCCTGATTCAATGTGTGTATTTTGAAGTATTAATCGTAAAGGCCCTGATTCAATGTGTGTATTTTGAAGTATTAATCGTAAAGGCCCTGATTCAATGTGTGGATTTTGAAGTATTAATCGTAAAGGCCCTGATTCAATGTGTGTATTTTGAAGTATTATTCGTAAAGGCCCTGATTCAATGTGTGGATTTTGAAGTATTATTCGTAAAGGCCCTGATTCAATGTGTGTATTTTGAAGTATTAATCGTAAAGGCCCTGATTCAATGTGTGTATTTTGAAGTATTATTCGTAAAGGCCCTGATTCAATGTGTGGATTTTGAAGTATTATTCGTAAAGGCCCTGATTCAATGTGTGTATTTTGAAGTATTATTCGTAAAGGCCCTGATTAGACTTACTCTTCCTTCAGGATTCTTGTCTGGGTGATACTTCTGAGCTAACTTGAAATACGCCTTCCTGATTTTACTTTCATCATGTCTAAAAAAAGAAGACAATCATGATATTACACACTGTAAAACTATTATCATCACACACAAAGTACATTATAAACTAACAGTGATATTGGCTACTGAATACGTATTATTAACACACACTCAATATATAACCACTCTCTATGTAATGTGACATAACTGTATATATTTAATATGTAAAGTGTTAGCTGTTAACAATGTTCTATTCTCTTTGAAAACTGTGAGGTGTTTCTCAAACCCTCCAACTCGCTATTCTAACCCTGACCATTTTGTAAACTGAAGTACTTTTCCAACCCTTCAACTCGCTACTCTAACCCTGACTGTTTTAAAAACTGAAGTACTTCTCCAACCCTCCAACTCGCTACTCTAACCCCGAGTGTTTTAAAAACTGAAGTACTTCTCCAACCTTCCACCTTGCTACTCTAACCCTGACTGTTTAAAAACTGAGGTGCTTCTTCAACTCGCTACTCTAACACTGACTGTTTAAGAACTGAAGTGTTTCTCCAACTCGCTACTCTAACACTGACTGTTTAAAAACTGAAGTACTTCTCCAACCCTCCAACTCGCTACTCTAACACTGACTGTTTAAGAACTGAAGTGTTTCTCCAACCCTCCAACTCGCTACTCTAACCCCGACTGTTTAAGAACTGAAGTACTTCTCCAACCCTCTACTCTAACACTGACTGTTTAAGAACTGAAGTGTTTCTCCAAACCTCCAACTCTAACCCCAAGTGTTTTAAAAACTGAAGTACTTCTCCAACCTTTCACCTCGCTACTCTAACCCTGACTGTTTAAAAACTGAGGTGTTTCTTCAACTCGCTACTCTAACACTGACTGTTTAAGAACTGAAGTGTTTCTCCAACCCTCCAACTCGCTACTCTAACCCCGACTGTTTAAGAACTGAAGTACTTCTCCAACCCTCTACTCTAACACTGACTGTTTAAGAACTGAAGTGTTTCTCCAAACCTCCAACTCGCTACTCTAACCCCGACTGTTTTAAAAACTGAAGTACTTCTCCAACCCTCCAACTCGCTACTCTAACCCTGACTGTTTAAGAACTGAAGTGTTTCTCCAACCCTCCAACTCGCTACTCTAACCCTGACTGTTTTAAAAACTGAAGTACTTCTCCAACCCTTCAACTTATTACTCTAACCCTGACTGTTTAAGAACTGAGGTGTTTCTCCAACCCTCCAACTCGCTACTCTAACCCTTACTGTTTAAGAACTGAAGTACTTCTCCAACCCTCCAACTCGCTACTCTAACACTGACAGTTTAAGAACTGAAGTGTTTCTCCAACCCTCCAACTCGCTACTCTAACCCTGACTGTTTTAAAAACTGAAGTACTTCTCCAACCCTCCAACTCGCTACTCTAACCCTGAGTGTTTAAGAACTGAAGTGTTTCTCCAACCCTCCAACTCGCTACTCTAACCCTGACTGTTTTAAAAACTGAAGTACTTCTCCAACCCTTCAACTTATTACTGTAACCCTGACTGTTTAAGAACTGAAGTGTTTCTCCAACCCTCCAACTCGCTACTCTAACCCTGACTGTTTAAGAACTGAAGTGTTTCTCCAACTCTCCAACTCGCTACTCTAACCCTGACTGTTTAAAAACTGAAGAACTTCTCCAACTCGCTACTCTAACACCGACTGTTTAAAAACTGAAGTGTTTCTCCAACCCTCCAACTCGCTACTCTAACCCTGACTGTTTAAAAACTGAAGTGTTTCTCCAACCCTTCAACTTATTACTCTAACCCTGACTGTTTAAGAACTGAGGTGTTTCTCCAACCCTCCAACTCGCTACTCTAACCCTGACTGTTTAAGAACTGAAGTGTTTCTCCAACCCTCCAACTCGCTACTCTAACCCTGACTATTTAAGAACTGAAGTGTTTCTCCAACTCGCTAATCTAACCCTGACTGTTTAAGAACTGAAGTACTTCTCCAACCCTCCAACTCGCTACTCTAACACTGACAGTTTAAGAACTGAAGTGTTTCTCCAACCCTCCAACTCGCTACTCTAACCTTGACTGTTTAAAAACTGAAGTGTTTCTCCAACCCTCCACCTCGCTACTCTAACCCTGACTGTTTAAGAACTGAGGTGTTTCTCCAACCCTCCAACTCGCTCATCTAAACCTGACTGTTTAAGAACTGAAGTACTTCTCCACTCTCCACGTCGCTACTCTAACCCTGACTGTTTAAAAACTGAGGTGTTTCTCCAACTCGCTACTCTAACCCTGACTGTTTAAGAACTGAAGTACTTCTCCAACCCTCCACCTCGCTACTCTAACCCCGATTGTTTTAAAAACTGAAGTGTTTCTCCAACCATCCAACTCGCTACTCTAACCCTGACTGTTTAAGAACTGAAGTACTTCTCCAACCCTCCAACTCGCTACTCTAACCCTGACTGTTTAAGAACTGAAGTACTTCTCCAACCCTCCAACTCGCTACTCTAACACTGACTGTTTAAGAACTGACGAGTTTCTCCAACCCTCCAACTCGCTACTCTAACACTGACTGTTTAAGAACTGAAGTACTTCTCCAACTCGCTACTCTAACACTGACTGTTTAAGAACTGACGAGTTTCTCCAACCCTCCAACTCGCTACTCTAACACAGACTGTTTAAGAACTGAAGTACTTCTCCAACCCTCCAACTCGCTACTCTAACCCTGACTGTTTAAGAACTGAAGTACTTCTCCAACCCTCCAACTCGCTACTCTAACACTGACTGTTTAAGAACTGAAGTACTTCTCCAACTCGCTACTCTAACACTGACTGTTTAAGAACTGAAGTACTTCTCCAACTCGCTACTCTAACGCTGACTGTTTAAGAACTGACGAGTTTCTCCAACCCTCCAACTCGCTACTCTAACCCTGACTGTTTAAGAACTGAAGTACTTCTCCAACCCTCCAACTCGCTACTCTAACACTGACTGTTTAAGAACTGACAAGTTTCTCCAACCCTCCAACTCGCTACTCTAACCCTGACTGTTTAAGAACTGAAGTACTTCTCCAACCCTCCAACTCGCTACTCTAACACTGACAGTTTAAGAACTGAAGTGTTTCTGAACTGAAGTACTTCTCCAACCCTCCAATTCGCTACTCTAACCCTGACTGTTTAAGAACTGAAGTACTTCTCCAACCCTCCAACTCGCTACTCTAACACTGACTGTTTAAGAACTGAAGTACTTCTCCAACCCTCTACTCTAACACTGACTGTTTAAGAACTGAAGTGTTTCTCCAACCCTCCAACTCGCTACTCTAACACTGACTGTTTAAGAACTGAAGTACTTCTCCAACCCTCCAACTCGCTACTCTAACCCTGACTGTTTAAGAACTGAAATACTTCTCCAACACTCCATCTCGCTACTCTAACACTGACTGTTTAAGAACTGACGTGTTTCTCCAACTCGCTACTCTAACGTTGACTGTTTAAGAACTGACGAGTTTCTCCAACCCTCCAACTCGCTACTCTAACCCTGACTGTTTAAAAACTGAAGTGTTTCTCCAACCCTCCAACTCGCTACTCTAACCCTGACTGTTTAAGAACTGAAGTACTTCTCCAACCCTCCAACTCGCTACTCTAACACTGACTGTTTAAGAACTGAGGTGTTTCTCCAACTCGCTACTCTAACACTGACTGTTTAAAAACTGAGGTGTTTCTCCAACTTGCTACTCTAACCCTGACTGTTTAAAAACTGAGGTACTTCTCCAACCCTCCAACTCGCTACTCTAACCGTGTTTAAAAACTAAGTGTTTCTCCAACCCGCTACTCTAACCCTGTTCAAAAACTGAGGTGTTTCTCCAACCCTCCAACTCGCTACTCTAACCCTGTTTAAAAACTGAGGTGTTTCTCCTTGCAGAAAGTGGTCAACCAACCCTCCAGCGCCTTTCTTCAGATTGAGAATGTCGTAAGCGTCTTCAATTGACATCATGGGCGGTTTCTTCTCCACCTCCTGCTTCCAGGCTTCGAGAATATCCTTCAGCAGTTTCACCTGAAACATTCATTTACTATTATTAATGTTATAAATTTAATTCATATTATAAGTTGTAGAAGCATCACGAGGGGTATATGACTTTTTATGTACCCTCTGTGTGTTCTTTTACCCCGAGCACACATAGGGTACATAAAAAAAACATATACCCCGAGAGATGCTTCTACAATGAATTTATCTTGCCGACATGTTAAACCACATACCCAAATAATCAAAATAACGCCAGACAATAACTGTTAACAATTTATTAACGGAGCCGTACCACGCGGACGCGAACGAAACCACTTGCCAGTGACTAAAAATAGTTCCATCGATAAACGAGTTTTTAACTTCAAATGTTTGTAATACGAAATTGTCTGCATGCTTTTCCTCAATTTCAACGGCAGAGTGCTTTGCAAATCGTTTGACAGCCATGTTCTGTTTACATTGGTAGCAGACGACTGTTGCTAAGCGCGCATTAATACAATAACACCACAACCGTAATTAGGTGGCCGAGTTCAACATTGCAGTTTTTAGAAGTATTGAAATAGTGTATTTTATTTTTAAAATAAAATTAATTATGTATACGTGATTGATTATCAATGTTATTTATAATCTAATTATTGCTTTAGCATTAACTGGGGTGGCTGGAAACTGTTGGAAATTACAGACGGGGTATAAGAGAATTTGGCTCCGCCCACAGGGGTATAAGGGATTTGTCCAACGGCAAACAACCAATGAGATTAAAGAATTTTACATGAAGGCGAGATAAAATTTAATTTACTATTATTATTTGTATAAATGTATATTTATGTAATTTAATTATATATTATTTTCATAAATTTAATTTATATAATTAAATTTGCTATTATTTTTATAAATTTATATTTATATAATTTAATTTACTATTACTATTTGTATAAATTTAATTTAATATTATTTTTATAAATTTATTTTATATAATTAATTTAATATTATTATCTGTATAAATTAAATTTATTTAATTTAATATTATTTTCAAAAATTTAATTTATTAAGAATTGACCACAATTATTTTTTGGTTCATGAACCGAAAAAACAATATGCACACTGTATAACTCCGCGTAGCAGGTCATACAAAAGTATGCACATTGTTTTTTCGGTTCATAATTGCATGAACCAAAACATAATTGCGGTTAATTCTTATAATTAAATTTATTTTGTTTAGCTTTAAATACGCCTATAGTATTGTTTTTGTAAACTTCATTGATACTTATGTCGCGTAACAATGCAAACGTTTATTCACTATTATTTGAATCAGGTGATTTTTAAATGACGTCATTTAGTAAACGATGCCATTTCCTTTAGCTGCTGTGTGTTAGTTTAAGGGTCAAACATTTACACTGTCGAGGTGACCGTAGAACAATGTTTACAAGTAAGTTTCAGGTGTGAACATACCTACATTTCTTTGGCCATTGACCGAGTCATTTCATTAGCGAAGAGGTGTTTTTTTTATCATTATTATCAATGCGTATACATGTCAACTCTGCTATAGCATTTTCCATGAAATTATCATATAAAAAGTGTACTATTACATGTATGTGGTATTTGTGTCACTCTGTTATTGCTTTTGTATCTTTAACGTATGTTTTGTTCAAAATAGCTAAATATGGTTGCCTGAATAATCTGGCTTTTTGCACAAAAGTAGTGCGAGTCAGCTGAGGGAGAGGTGGTCGGTAGGCGCTGCTTAAATTTGTTTGGTTCATTGAGGTATGAACGAAAAAAAGTAAGACCAATCAGATTACAGTAAAGTAAATTTAATTATTATAATTTAATTGAATTTACTATTATTTTTATAAATCTACATAATTTAATTTACTATTATTATTTTGAATAAATTTATAATTACATAATCAAAATAATTAGCACAAAAGGAAAAAAAGAAACAAATGGGTTTTTTGGGGGGGGTTTTTGTATGCTTCTTCAAACAAAACCATTTTTTTTTTTTTTTAAACCAACCAGACATATAATTATATTTAAAAAATAAATAAAACTTCTAGTCACTAACAGGGTCCTTGATGGGCCAGTCTGGAAATTTGCTTGTATCACAGAGATGCTTGAGATAATAGATGTTGCAGAAGAGTTCATTTTCGAGCTGAGGGTAGTTGATCATTGGAATGGGACAGTACTGGTACAGAGCTCGCGTGTTGCTCATCAAGCGTGGAGAGAAGTCAGCCAGGTGTGATGCAATTTTCTCAATCATCATACACCTGTCAATAAAAACA
Organism: Gigantopelta aegis; assembly: GCF_016097555.1. Lineage (NCBI taxonomy): Eukaryota > Metazoa > Mollusca > Gastropoda > Neomphalida > Peltospiridae > Gigantopelta > Gigantopelta aegis. Next base: position 306,191 of record NC_054711.1, read on the forward strand.
GCAACCAGTCAATTTTCTCAATCATCATACACCTGTCAATAAAAACAGCAACCAGTCAATTTCTAAATTCCTCAACCATCATACACCTGTCAATAAAAACAGCAACCAATCAATTTTCTCAATCATCGTACACTTGTCAATAAAAACAGCAACCAGTCAAATTTTTCAATCATCATACACCTGTCAATAAAAACAGCAACCAGTCAATTTTCTCAATCATCGTACACCTGTCAATAAAAACAACAACCAGTCAATTTCTAAATTCCTCAATCATCATAGACCTGTCTATAAAAACAGTACCAGTCAATTTCTCAATCATCATGCACCTGTCAATAAAAACAGCAACCAGTCAATTTCTCAATCATCATGCACCTGTCAATAAAAACAGCAACCAGTCAATTTCTAAATTCCTCAATCATCATAGACCTGTCTATAAAAACAGTACCAGTCAATTTCTCAATCATCATGCACCTGTCAATAAAAACAGCAACCAGTCAATTTCTCAATCATCATGCACCTGTCAATAAAAACAGCAACCAGTCAATTTCTCAATCATCATGCACCTGTCAATAAAAACAGCAACCAGTCAATTTCTCAATCATCATGCACCTGTCAATAAAAACAGCAACCAGTCAATTTCTCAATCATCGTACACTTGTCAATAAAAACAGCAACCAGTCAATTTCTCAATCATCATGCACCTGTCAATAAAAACAGCAACCAGTCAATTTCTCAATCATCATGCACCTGTCAATAAAAACAGCAACCAGTCAATTTCTCAATCATCATGCACCTGTCAATAAAAACAGCAACCAGTCAATTTCTAAATTTCACAATAACAGAACAGAACTTTATTATAACTCAGGCCATTACACAACGGCATACGAGGAACATATAATAACACTATTGGGCTTTACAGGAGATAACAAGATACTGTAAAATAATATACTGATAAATTAAATATGCTTTATCATAAACCTTACCCATGATATCCATGTCATAAACCCAATCATAATTTAGTGTATTAACCCAGTTAATAATGATATGAAAATTTAAAGGTATATATGCAAATTTTTAAGGTCTCTAGGTAATGTGCTGCTGTGAATAGTTCACTTGGTTACAAGCATGCAAGACCTATATACCTGAGCCTAATGTTTTCATAAGATTTAGTTAAAATGTGTGACGTCAAAGTAATTTGTGCTAATCGTGATGACATCACATTACCGATGGAGGCGACTTTAGTACTGTAATTTACTAAATATTGAATGAAAATGTTAATTTAGAAGTGTTATAGGATAAAAACATTCGCTACTCATGTTTTTAATAAGAAAAATGTGATGTTTTTCAGATCACATACTTTCAGAATTTGATAACTTTGCAAATTAGATGTTTATTGACATTTAAGCAAACATACATGTACATGTACTTGGACGTACGATTCATAGTCATCAAACATACATGTACATGTACTTGGACGTACGATTCATAGTCATCAAACATACATGTACATGTACTTGGACGTACGATTCATAGTCATCAAACAAAAACATTTTAATAGCAACTTTATACTGAAAGCTGTCCAGCATTCAAAAAAAAAACCCCATTAAGCACTAGTTTATTTTTATGTAAAGATATAAAAAATAATGTGATTTAAGTGGTGGTCCTCCTAAAGGCTGTGTAGGAGGGATGAAACATCCAGTTACAGATCTTCTAGTGGAGTGGTGATTCTCCTAAAGGCTGTGAAGGAGGGATGAAACATCCTGCTACAGATCTTCTAGTGAATGGGTGGTCCTCCTAAAGTCGAGCATCTAATAGTGGATCATGGAGGCAATCACGACTTTGCCTAAAACATCCTTTCAACTCATCCTTATGCAAATTTTGATCACAGAATACTGTTTTGTCATTCAGATTTTGAGCTATCGTATTCAAACCAAAGAAGAACAATATAAAATGTAATAATATATATGAGAAAAAAATATGTATAAACATCATTAGTATTTTGTTTAACTGGTTATCAAACTTGCCTCATCTGGTTGTTCCAGATGGCTTCTGGCGTGTCAAACTCGCCCAGGATGATTTCAGCAAATCGTTCTGCTGAGTAGTTCTCCAAGTAACAAACCATCGCTTCAGGAAGGATCGGACCAACAACACTACACTGTAAGATGTCAGAGTTCTTTTGCTGAATTATAAAACATGATATCATAAATATATAGTAATACAACACTATATTGTAAGATGTCGGAATTCTTTTGCTGAATTATAAAACATGATATCATAAATATATAGTAATACAACACTATATTGTAAGATGTTGGAGTTCTTTTGCTGAATTATAAAACATGATAACAAATACATGTATACAGCAATGCCACAATACATTGTAAGATATCAGAATTCTTTTGCTGAATTATAAAGCAAGATCCCAGTAACAATAAAGCAATACCACACTATATTGTAAGATGTCTCTTGCTGAATTATAAAGCAAGATAACAGACATATAATACATAGTTCCTATGCTACACTATTGTAAGCTGTCTGAATTATTTTGCTGATGTTAAAGCAATGTTGGAACAAGATACTGTCGTTTATAGGAATGAGAAAAGAAAGGAATATTTGTTTAACGACACCTCGGTATGGTGTTCCCAGTCCCTACTGAATGCGTACTTAGGGCAAAGTCTAGCACTGACAAATTCACAAACTGTACTTATTTCTTCCACACAAAACACCTGCTTGAGGTGAGTGTATTGTTCTCTGTTTTGTACTTACTTCTACCACACAAAACACCTGCTTGAGGTGAGTGTATTGTTCTCTGTTTTGTACTTACTTCTTCCACACAAAACACCTGCTTGAGGTGAGTGTATTGTTCTCTGTTTTGTACTTACTTCTTCCACACAAAACACCTGCTTGAGGTGAGTGTATTGTTCTCTGTTTTGTACTTACTTCTTCCACACAAAACACCTTATTGAGGTGAGTGTATTGTTCTCTGTTTTGTACTTCTTCCACACAAAACACCTGCTTGAGGTGAGTGTATTGTTCTGTTTTGTACTTACTTCTTCCACACAGAACATCTGCTTGAGGTGAGTGTATTGTTCTGTTTTGTACTTACTTCTTCCACACAAAACACCTGCTTGAGGTGAGTGTATTGTTCTCTGTTTTGTACTTCTTCCACACAAAACACCTTATTGAGGTGAGTGTATTGTTCTCTGTTTTGTACTTCTTCCACACAAAACCACCTGCTTGAGGTGAGTGTATTGTTCTCTGTTTTGTACTTACATCTTCCACACAAAACACCTGCTTGAGGTGAGTGTATTGTTCTCTGTTTTGTACTTACATCTTCCACACAAAACACCTGCTTGAGGTGAGTGTATTGTTCTCTGTTTTGTACTTACATCTTCCACACAAAACACCTGCTTGAGGTGAGTGTATTGTTCTCTGTTTTGTACTTACATCTTCCACACAAAACACCTGCTTGAGGTGAGTGTATTGTTCTCTGTTTTGTACTTACTTCTTACACACAAAACACCTGCTTGAGGTGAGTGTATTGTTCTCTGTTTTGTACTTACTTCTTCCACACAAAACACCTGCTTGAGGTGAGTGTATTGTTCTCTGTTTTGTACTTACTTCTTCCACACAAAACACCTTATTGAGGTGAGTGTATTGTTCTCTGTTTTGTACTTCTTCCACACAAAACACCTGCTTGAGGTGAGTGTATTGTTCTATGTTTTGTACTTCTTCCACACAGAACACCTGCTTGAGGTGAGTGTATTGTTCTATGTTTTGTACTTACTTCTTCTGCCCTGAACGCCTGCTTCAGGTGAGTGTATTTGAGAAAGCGCGAGATGGGAAGCACGTTGGATCCGGTGTACATCATGATGAAGAAGAAGACACCGGACAAATAGAGACGGGACACATTCGGATTGTCCTGCATGATTAAGTACAAGAGAGTCGCCACTTTCTCCACCAGCACTGGATCAAACGTCAGCAGCAACTATAACAGACAATTGTGTTCAATTTATTATATATGGTATGAGGTATATTATACATGGTATAAGGTACATATATATGGTATGGCATCTATATCATATATGGTTTGAGGTATATATTATATATGGTATGAGGTATATATTATATATGGTATGATGTATATATTATCTATGTTATGACATCTATATTATATATGGTATAAGGTACATATTGTAAATGGTATGAGGTATACATTATATATGGTATGAGGTACATTGTATATATTATATATAGTATGAGGTATATGGTATGACATCTATATTATATATGGTATGACATCTATATTATATATGGTATGACATTCATATTATATTGGTATGAGGTCCATATTATATATGGTATGACGTCCATATTATATATGGTATGACATCTATATGATATATGGTATAAGTTACATATATATGGTATGAGGTCCATATTATATTGGTATGAGGTCCATATTATATATGGTATGACATCCATATTATATATGGTATGACATCTATATGATATATGGTATAAGTTACATATATATGGTATGAGGTCCATATTATATATGGTATGAGGTCCATATTATATATGGTATGAGGTCCATATTATATATAGAAAGAAGGAAGGAAGGAAATGTTTTATTTAATGACGCACTCAACACATTTTATTTACCTGTCAGACATATGGTTAAGGACCACACAGATATTGAGAGAGGGAACCCGCTGTCGCCACTTCATGGGCTATTCTTATCGATTAGCAGCAACAGATCTTTTATATGCACCATCCCACAGACAGGATAGCATATACCATGGCCTTTGATATACCAGTCGTGGTGCACTGGCTGGAGCGATATAGAAAGAGGTCTTGATTATGTATAGTTTGAGGTCCTTATTATATATGGTATGATGTCTATTTTATATATGGTATGACATTTATATTATATATGGTATGAAGTACAGTCAGACCTCGTTACAATGACCATTGTTACTGTTACATTTACATTTACACCATCTGACTACAAATTGTTAGGATCAAATGTACTTCAGTGTTATTCTGTTCATTACACTGTAATTCACATCTTCCGACACAGACAGAGCAAATTAAGAACAAAAGTGCATCCGACATCTGAAAACATCTCTTTACAACAACATTACATAATCACAGATACCGTAGCATGTTGGCAGTACACACACACACTCACATAGAATCCTTGATCTCGTAGTGAGCCGACAGTGTCACATGCTGTTCGAGCTACCGATGTCTGCTAAATCAGCAGATATGTATTGCTTTTGCAAATAAGCCTTTAGTCAACCAATTAAAGGATTAACTTCGAACAATCAAGTCTTCTATTTTTATATTTTGTAAATGAAACAGGTAACAATTGTAGATTTTTAATGATAAACATACATTACCTGTACTATGTGATGTAAACACACATTACCTGTACTATGTGAGGTAAACACACATTAACTGCACTATGTGAGGTAAACACACATTACCTGCACTGTGTGAGGTAAACACACATTACCTGCACTACCTGTATATGAGGTAAACACACATTACCTGCACTATGTGAGGTAAACACGCAGTACCTGTATTATGTGAGGTAAACACACATTACCTGCACTACCTGTATATGTATTAAACACACATTACCTGCACTGTGTGAGGTAAACACACATTACCTGTATTATGTGAGGTAAACACACATTACCTGCACTATGTGAGGTAAACACACATTACCTGCACTATGTGAGGTAAACACACATTATCTGCACTATGTGAGGTAAACACACATTACCTGCACTATGTGAGGTAACCACACATTACCTGCACTATGTTAGGTAAACACACATTACCTGTATTATGCGAGGTAAACACACATTACCTGCACTATGAGGTAAACACACATTACCTGCACTATGTGAGGCAAACACACATTATCTGCACTGTGAGGTAAACACACATTACCTGCACTATGTGAGGCAAACACACATTACCTGCACTATGTGAGGTAACCACACATTACCTGCACTATGTGAGGTAAACACACATTACCTGCACTATGTGAGGTAACCACACATTACCTGCACTATGTGAGGTAACCACACATTACCTGCACTATGTGAGGTAAACACACATTACCTGCACTATGTGAGGTAACCACACATTACCTGCACTATGTGAGGTAAACACACATTACCTGCGCTACCTGTATATGTATTAAACACACATTACTTGCACTATGTGAGGTAAGCACACATTACCTGCACTATGTGAGGTAAACACACATTACCTGCACTATGTGAGGCAAACACACATTACCTGCACTATGTGAGGTAAGCACACATTACCTGCACTATGTGAGGCAAACACACATTACCTGCACTATGTGAGGCAAACACACATTACCTGCACTATGTGAGGTAAACACACATTACATGCACTACGTGAGGTAAACACACATTATATGCACTACGTGAGGCAAACACACATTATATGCACTATGTGAGGTAAACACACATTACCTGCACTATGTGAGGTAACCACACATTACCTGCACTATGTGATGTAACCACACATTACCTGCACTATGTGAGGCAAACACACATTACCTGCACTATGTGAGGTAAACACACATTACCTGCACTACCTGTATATGTATTAAACACACATTACCTGCACTATGTGAGGTAAACACACATTACCTGCACTATGTGAGGCAAACACACATTACCTGCACTATGTGAGGTAAGCACACATTACCTGCACTATGTGAGGCAAACACACATTACCTGCACTATGTGAGGTAAACACACATTACATGCACTACGTGAGGTAAACACACATTACCTGCACTACCTGTATATGTATTAAACACACATTACCTGCACTATGTGAGGTAAACACACATTACCTGCACTATGTGAGGCAAACACACATTACCTGCACTATGTGAGGTAAGCACACATTACCTGCACTATGTGAGGCAAACACACATTACCTGCACTATGTGAGGTAAACACACATTACATGCACTACGTGAGGTAAACACACATTATATGCACTACGTGAGGCAAACACACATTATATGCACTATGTGAGGTAAACACACATTACCTGCACTATGTGAGGTAACCACACATTACCTGCACTATGTGATGTAACCACACATTACCTGCACTATGTGAGGCAAACACACATTACCTGCACTATGTGAGGTAAACACACATTACCTGCACTACCTGTATATGTATTAAACACACATTACCTGCACTATGTGAGGTAAGCACACATTACCTGCACTATGTGAGGCAAACACACAGTACCTGCACTGTGTGAGGTAAACACACATTACCTGCACTGTGTGAGGTAAACACACATTACCTGCACTGTGTGAGGTAAACACACATTACCTGCACTATGTGAGGTAAGCACACATTACCTGTACTATGTGAGGCAAACACACATTACCTGCACTATGTGAGGTAAACACACATTACCTGCACTACGTGAGGTAAACACACATTATATGCACTACGTGAGGCAAACACACATTACCTGCACTATGTGAGGTAAACACACATTACCTGCACTATGTGAGGTAACCACACATTACCTGCACTATGTGATGTAACCACACATTACCTGCACTATGTGAGGCAAACACACATTACCTGTATTATGTGAGGTAAACACACATTACCTGCACTATGTGAGGTAAACACACATTACTTGTACTATGTGAGGTAAACACACATTACCTGCACTATGCAGGGCACAATATTTCACGCGAACCGCCGTTCTGTTCGCGTGTCGGTTACGCAAAATTAAATTTACGCGAACCGCAAATCGGTTACGTCGTGACCTGTAGATGTTCACAAATTAAAACTATCAAACTTCACGATTACAGGAAATGTATTCATGCAGACATACTACTAGTATTCCGGCAAATGTTTTAGATTGATTTTTAGTACTCGATGAGCGGCAAACCAGTAGACAACGGTATATTGCAACTGTTGTAACTTGCGACCGAAGGCTCAGTATAGAGTCGAGCCAAACGTTTTAAAGAAATGTGCACGGACCGCTAAGGCGCCTAAATTATCTGCTGCTATTCTATACTCTTCAAAAGAAGAAACGCAAAACCACATTGTCGTAACATTTGGAGAATTGATTTAATTATTGAATGGTGAGTCCGATAATTACCAAATGTTGCAGGATTGTTCAACATTCACTCTAGTCCATTGTGAGTAAGTGATAGGACACACCACCAAGGTCAAGGTCATCTGGAGTCAATACCGGGTGTGGCCTCCGCGTGTGTTGACAACTGCCTGGCACCGCCTGCCCATTGAAGCAACCAGAGTACGGATGACGTCCCGGGGGATGGTGGCCCACTCGGCCTGCAAGGCTGCTGCCAGCTCGGGCAGGGTCTGGGGCTGTGGTTGTCGCTGTCGGAGGCGTCGGTCCAACTCGTCCCATAGATGCTCAATTGGGTTCAAATCCGGTGATATCGATGGCCAAGGAAGGACATTAATGTTGTTGTTCTGTAGGAATGCCGTTGTGAGACGTGCTGTGTGAGGCCTGGCGTTGTCATGTTGGAACACTGCGTTGGCGTTGGCCATAACTGGAACGATGTGTGGCCGGAGGATCTGGTCAATGTAGCCCTGTGCATTCAGGTTGCCCTGCACGTGGACCAGGTCAGTTCTGCCAGTGTGTGAGATGGCTGCCCACACCATGATACTACCCCCGCCGAATCTGTCCACTTCCTGCACGCAGTTTGCCGCATAACGTTCACCACGACGCCTATACACGCGACATCTTCCATCATGCCGTCGGAGCAGAAATCGGGACTCGTCACTGAACCACACCTGTCTCCATCGCAGTTGAGGCCATTGTCAATGAATCTGGCACCACTGCAGTCGGAGTCGACGGTGTTGTGGTGTTAAGATGACACCTCGAACTGGACGTCTGGCACGAATTCCTACCTCACGTAGGCGGTTCCGTACGGTCTGGTCGGATATCCTGCGCAAACCGTATTGCTGCGGCTGTGGAGGTGGCAGTAGTCAATCGTTCCCGAAGGTGGCGTACCCGGATGTAGCGGTCCTGCCCGGGGGTAGTGACCCGTGGTCGACCGGATCTAGGGAGGTCACGTGTTGATCCATGTTGCTGGTAACGGTCCCACAGTCTGGAGATGGTGCTTGGGGACACATGGAATGCCCTAGCAACGGCCGTTCTGGATTCGCCTGCGTCTAGTCGGCCGATGGCATTGTTTCTCTGCGGATCACTGAGACGTGGCATGTCCTGGATTGTCAACTGTCGGCCAGATACAGAGGCCAGGCAAGCGAACACCCTGCACTTTTATACTGTCGGTGTTCATGTTGCACGTGCAGACAACGCACGTGCAGTGGTGACATGGTTTGCACGTGGCTGCGTTTTTGCGAATATTCACATTTTGGAACTTTATTGTACAGTAGCTGCGTTTTATCGAATGTAACCGTGGGAATGTGTTTGGGACATGCAATGACCTTATATTCACAAAGCATGAACCGGTAGGAAACATAAAATCGGAGTTATAACCCATTTGTACCCTTTTGCGTTTCTTTTTTTGAAGAGTATATTTCTAAAGGAATATATGTAGACATAATATTGGTTTGCCCATAATTTTACAAAGGTTCAAAACGGTTTTAACTTAAACAAAAATGCAAAAATGTCACAAAAGCTGAAAAATACTAACATCGCATAATGTGCTTTAAATAACAAACATTTGGAACATCACTGTAGTATAGAAGTACCAGCGATAATGTGAATATAGCATCACCACCGCAAAATATCAGTGTCAAATTGTGGTCTTTCTTTTTATGTTATTATAAGATTTATGTTTATTAATATAATCATGCACCAGAGTAGCCTGTTTTATAATTCAGAGGAACTGGACATTTGTTGTTTGGGTTTTTTGGTGGGTTTTTAAAAATCTGCTGTATACTAAATTTTACATATTATCAGTGACAAATGGTAGCCGTTATTTGTTATTTATATAAAAAAATATTAGTCTAATCATGCACCAGTGAGTGACTGAGTGTTTTGCATTATACTTCAGAGGAACCAGGGAATCGACATTTTCCCTCCAAATGTATCTATTTTGTTTCAGTACTGGGCTAATAGTGTTAACTTCAGCAAGCTGCACAGAGGTTCTAGAATACGGTGGCCCGATGCCCGAGGACAGTGGTTTTTAGATTCGGGCAACTAAAAATTACTTTTTGCGATCCCGATGGCAAGTGGTGAATAATAATAATAATAATAATAATAATAACAATAATAATAATAAATCTACAACGCTACGATCGTACAAAAACAAAAGAAACATCTACAAGTCACTTCTTTCGATTTGCAAGCATTACAGAAACTGTTTTATAAAACGTTTTCTTTTGTATTTTGTTTTAACTTTATGTTTGAGCTAAAAATTATGTATTTAAAATATAATTTCAGCGTAACTTTGAGGTAACCGATCAGGTAATCCACAGGTTACGCACATATAATTCACGTAACCGAACAATTGGTTACCTAGGTAAAAACCACGTGAACCGACTTCCGGTTACCTCAGATTTCGAAATATTGTCCCCTGCACTATGTGAGGCAAACACACATTACCTGCACTATGTGAGGTAACCACACATTACCTGCACTATGTGAGGTAAACACACATTACCTGCACTATGTGAGGCAAACACACATTACCTGCACTATGTGAGGTAACCACACATTACCTGCACTATGTGAGGTAAACACACATTACCTGCACTATGTGAGGCAAACACACATTACATGCACTATGTGAGGCAAACACACATTACATGCACTATGTGAGGTAACCACACATTACCTGCACTATGTGAGGTAACCACACATTACCTGCACTATGTGAGGTAAACACACATTACCTGCACTATGTGAGGCAAACACACATTATATGCACTATGTGAGGCAAACACACATTACATGCACTATGTGAGGTAACCACACATTACCTGCACTATGTGAGGTAAACACACATTACCTGCACTATGTGAGGCAAACACACATTACCTGCACTATGTGAGGTAACCACACATTACCTGCACTATGTGAGGTAAACACACATTACCTGCACTACCTGTATATGTATTAAACACACATTACCTGCACTATGTGAGGCAAACACACATTACCTACACTATGTGAGGTAAACACACATTACCTGCACTATGTGAGGTAAACACACATTACCTGCACTATGTGAGGCAAACACACATTATATGCACTATGTGAGGCAAACACACATTACATGCACTATGTGAGGTAACCACACATTACCTGCACTATGTGAGGTAACCACACATTACCTGCACTATGTGAGGTAAACACACATTACCTGCACTATGTGAGGCAAACACACATTACCTGCACTATGTGAGGTAACCACACATTACCTGCACTATGTGAGGTAAACACACATTACCTGCGCTACCTGTATATGTATTAAACACACATTACCTGCACTATGTGAGGTAAGCACACATTACCTGCACTATGTGAGGTAAACACACATTACCTGCACTATGTGAGGCAAACACACATTACCTGCACTATGTGAGGTAACCACACATTACCTGCACTATGTGAGGTAAACACACATTACCTGCACTACCTGTATATGTATTAAACACACATTACCTGCACTATGTGAGGCAAACACACATTACCTACACTATGTGAGGTAAACACACATTACCTGCACTATGTGAGGTAACCACACATTACATGTATTATGTGAGGTAAACACACATTACCTGTATTATGTGAGGTAAAGACACATTACCTGTATTATGTGAGGTAAACACACATTATATGCACTATGTGAGGCAAACACACATTACCTGCACTATGTGAGGCAAGCATGTGGCATCTGACAGGGTCCGTTTTATTCTTGGCAACGGACGTACCACAGCCCCATCATTGTCTCTGAAACAGAAAAACTAAAACCGTTTGAAAATTATTTCCTACTAGCAGCAATAGGCTAACAAGCATTCTGAGAGTACTATTAAAGCAATACATGTTCCCTATCAGGCACAACAAATATTGGTATCTCCCAAGTGCAAGGACCATAAGTGTGTGAAACATAGGTAAATCACCATGACAGTTGAAGCTGATCTGTAACATAGGTAAATCACCATGAAAGTTGAAGCTGATCTGTAACAGCAAAATATCTTGAGGCAATGTGAAAAAAAAGAGTCTAGAATACATCATGTGGGAGAGACAGACAGACAGACAGACAGACAGACAGACAGATCGAAGGACAAAGATGAAAACTATAGTCCCTCCAGTTGGATCAGTAGGCCAATTTATAGCACATTATTAACAAATTATTGAGTCTGAATCAAAGTATGACTTCTTTGTAAAATGTTGACAACAAAGTAACAGATTTCAGAAAGCATCTCTATGCTGGATCGATCCCCATCGGTGGGCCCATTGAGCTATCTCTCATTCCAGCCAGTGCACCACAACTGGTATATCAAAGGCTGTGGTATGTGCTATCCTGTCTGTGAGATGTGCATATAAAAGAGCCCTTGCTACTTATGGAAAAATGTAGCGGGTTTCCTCTCTGAAACTATATATCAAGATTACCAAATGTTAGCCAAAGAGTAATAAAAGAATGTGCTCTATAGTGGTGTCAGACTCATTAAGACACATTTCAACTCAAATGCTGGATTCAGTAATTCAGTCACATCTACAGAAACAATACAACATACTGGTTAAGGAATACACAGACATCATACATACAATAAAAACATTATATACTGAGATAATATTTACTTCCATCTGCAGCCATACAATCTAGCTGAACGGATAAAACCGTAATACATTATCAAGGCCGTATCTGTACAATGCACAGAATGGAATGGGAATTTGGCAGAATAGTGGGTGTTTTTTCCATAAATCTCCATCTAGTGCCTCGTCTATAGGAGGACAGCCACTCCCGAGATCCTTTACTGGAGATTTCATCCTTCTTGGACTGCCACAAAGAGAACTGCCACAAGATGACTGCCAATCCCAGCCACAAGATGACTGCCAATCCCAGACTAGTTCACCAAATCAAAACTAGCACAGGACAGAGCTCATCAGATTAAGCATAGCTGTGATTATATGCACTCATTAAACACTGTTAAAACAGTCTTTCATTATGTTATGTTATTCCCCTTGACTACACTTACACAGTTAATTTCAATTAGAGAGTTAATTTTATTTATTTTTATAAAATGGATTGGAAAAAAAAATCATTACGTACTTATCATCATCCACTATGTATAATTTGATGTACGTATCATCATCCACTATGTATAATTTGATGTACCTATCATCATCCACTATGTATAATTTGATGTACTTATCATCATCCACTATGTATAATTTGATGTACCTATCATCAAATTATGTACTCTCAGATCAATTAGCACTATTCGACATACATGCAAGTACAAATGAATGATTATTATGTACTCTCAGATCAATTAGCACTATTCGACATACATGCAAGTACAAGTGAATGATTATTATGTACTTATCATCATCCACTATGTATAATTTGATGTACCCATCAGGCAAGCTTAACCCCTGACAACAAATGACGTACTCTCAGATCAATTAGCACTATTCGACATACATGCAAAGTACAAATGAATGATTATTATGTACTCTCAGATCAATTAGCACTATTCCACACACATGCAAGTACAAATGAATGATTAGTACGTACTCTCAGATCAATTAGCACTATTCCACACACATGCAAGTACAAATGAATGATTAGTACGTACTCTCAGATCAATTAGCACTATTTAACATATATGCACACAGTTACGACCCCACAACAGGAAAATGGAAACAGTATTCAGTCAAGTGTACAGTGATGACCATACATGTACCTAATGGGATAGTATTCAGTCATGCGTATCAACATGTTGAGTACTGACGTTCTTACCTACTGGGATAGTATTCAGCCATGCATATCAGCATGTTGAATATTAACGTTCTTACCTACTGGGCTAGTATTCAGTCATGCATATCAACATGTTGAGTATTGATGATCTTCAGTCGTGCATTTTATCGATTATACTAAGGCTTTTGATCATATCAACAGGAACTATTTGTGTTGAAACTTCAAAAATATGGTGCCAGTTACAAGATTGTCAGATCCATTAAAGCAATGTATGACAACGTACAACTGTTCGTTAAATATAATAAAACACTGTCACCAGCAATTCAGTCATTTGTCGGTGTAAAACACTTTTATTTTGACTGTTTATTAATGATTTTGTCAGTTCTATGGATATCAGTGAAGCTGATCCTGTACAGTTTAGATATTTGACACTTGTTACCTTGTTGTATGCTGATGATACTATTCTTATGTCGAAATCGGCCAAAGGCCTACAAAATTTACTTAATAGCTTGAATAAGTATTGTAACACATGGTACCTTAGTGTTAACACCAACAAAACTAAAATAATAGTATTTAGTAAAGGTTGACATCCAAAACCGATGACTAACTTTTTGTATAATGGTGTAAAAGTCAACATTGTTAATTCATTCGGCTACCTTGGTGTTGATTTCCATTTTAATGGCAGATGTAATCTAATGCAAAAGAAATATCTGAACATGGTTTATTATCTATGTTTAAGCTGTTTAACATTTTTGAAAACATTAAACTTAATATTGTCCAGAAGAATGTTTTATTTGATTGTTATGTCGGTTCAATACTTTCATATGGCTCTGAATTGTGGGGATTCCACAAAGTCTCTGCTATAGAGCGTGTGCATCTGAAATATTGTAAATATGTCTATCAGTTAAAAAGACAACACCCAATGTTTCTGTATATAGTGAACTGGGCCGTATGCCAATGTTTATTAGCAGATATGAAAGAATTATTAAATATTGGTTAAAGATAGTTTCGAATAGAAACTCCATTTTATATGTTTACAATATTTTAAGAGTAGACGCAAATAATAATATTTCATATAACGGATTGAACTGGGTGTATGGTGTTAAATGTCTGTGGATAGTCTTGGTCTGTCAGATGGAGTCAAGATCAAGTGCTGCCTTACTTACCATATATTAAACAACGGATAATGGATCAATACTTACAAGAATGGAATGATCAACGTCATTTTATTTCTAAATTAAAACATTATAATAAGTTCAAACAAAATTTTGAGTGTGAAAAATATTTATCTTATATTTCATCACCACACTTAAAACGCTCACTAACCAGACTACGATTACCCTCTCATAGTTTACTATGCGAAACGGGTCGATATCATAATATACCTTATGATAAGAGATTTTGTACATTATGTAATATGAAAGTTATAGAAGATGAATATCACTTTGTGTTAGTTTGCCCAGTGTACAGAGATTTAAGACAACAGTATTTAAATAAGATTTACAATAGATGGCCAAATATCCTAAAGTTTTATAGGCTAATGTCTTGCGATACCTCTAAAATGGTTATTAATTTAGCAAAATATGTACATCTTGCTATGCAGAGACGCCAGTTATTGTTATAATTGGTTTCCTATCTGTTCTTCACAGCTTTATACTTTCATGTATTTTCTTCAACTAGCCTTCTTACTGAGTCACTGACTATATTTAATTTGTATTTTTCATTGTATGTTTGCTATAAGTGTTATGTAATACTTTATGCAATAAACATGTGCTTTGAAAGTACTGGGATAGTATTCAGTCATGCATATCAACATGTTGAGTATTGATGTTGAGTATTGACGTTCTTACCTACTGGGATAGTATTCAGTCATGCATATCAACATGTTGAGTATTGACGATCTTCAGTCATGCATATCAACATGTTGAGTATTGATGTTCTTACCTACTGGGATAGTATTCAGTCATGCATATCAACATGTTGAGTATTGATGTTGAGTATTGATGTTCTTACCTACTGGGATAGTATTCAGTCATGCGTATCAATATGGGAGTATTGATGATGAGCATTGACGTTCTTACCCTCTGGGATAGTATTCAGTCATGCGTATCAACATGTTGAGTACCGACGTTCTTACCTACTGGGATAGTATTCATTCATGCTTATCAACATGTGGAGTATTAATGTTCTTACCTACTGGGATAGTATTCAGTCATGCATATCAACATGTTGAGTATTATCGTTCTTACCTACTGGGATAGTATTCATTCACGCATATCAACATGCTGAGTATTAACGTTCTTACCTACTGGGATAGTATTCATTCACGCGTATCAACATGCTGAGTATTAACGTTTTCACCTACTGGGATAGTATTCATTCATGCGTATCAACATGTTAAGTATTATCGTTCTTACCTACTGGGATAGTATTCATTCATGCGTATCAACATGTTGAGTATTAACGTTCTTACCTACTGGGATAGTATTCAGTCATGCGTATCAACATGTTGAGTATTAACGTTCTTACCTACTGGGATAGTATTCAGTCATGCATATCAACATGTTGAGTATTATCGTTCTTACCTACTGGGATAGTATTCATTCACGCGTATCAACATGCTGAGTATTAACGTTCTTACCTACTGGGATAGTATTCATTCACGTGTATCAACATGCTGAGTATTAACGTTTTCACCTACTGGGATAGTATTCATTCATGCGTATCAACATGTTAAGTATTATCGTTCTTACCTACTGGGATAGTATTCATTCATGCGTATCAACATGTTAAGTATTAACGTTCTTACCTACTGGGATAGTATTCAGTCATGCGTATCAACATGTTGAGTATTAACGTTCTTACCTACTGGGATAGTATTCATTCATGTGTATCAACATGTTGAGTATTAACGTTCTTACCTACTGGGATAGTATTCATTCACGCGTATCAACATGCTGAGTATTAACATTCTTACCTACTGGGATAGTATTCATTCACGCGTATCAACATGCTGAGTATTAACGTTTTCACCTACTGGGATAGTATTCATTCATGCGTATCAACATGTTAAGTATTATCGTTCTTACCTACTGGGATAGTATTCATTCATGCGTATCAACATGTTAAGTATTAACGTTTTCACCTACTGGGATAGTATTCATTCATGCATATCAACATGTTAAGTATTAACGTTCTTACCTACTGGGATAGTATTCAGTCATGCGTATCAACATGTTGAGTACCGACGTTCTTACCTACTGGGATAGTATTCATTCATGCGTATCAACATGTTGAGTATTAACGTTCTTACCTACTGGGATAGTATTCATTCATGCGTATCAACATGTTGAGTATTATCGTTCTTACCTACTGGGATAGTATTCATTCATGCGTATCAACATGTTAAGTATTAACGTTCTTACCTACTGGGATAGTATTCAGTCATGCGTATCAACATGTTGAGTATTAACGTTGCGAGGTCGCTCTCATTCATCACGGCCTGACTGCTCGCCAACAGCGACCACTTGAGCTGTGAGACGGATACCAGGGGGCGCCACCCATCCATGCCTTGTGCCCAGCACCGCGTCTTTCCATGAATTGTTCCAGCAGTCCAGAAATCTTTCATCTTCAAGAAGAAAACAAATATTATATCTTGGTGTCATGGTATACTGAGTTCATTTTAAAGAATGTTTCACCACGAATTGTACCCGAATATATGAAGTAATCCAGGTTGTTCAATCCAACTTTTTTTTATACCCCACTACCCCCTTTCATTCCTCTCCTTTGAATTCCATCTCATTTCTTCCCAGTCTGGCAACTCCTATCTTTCAACTTCTTTTGCTGTCTATCTCCACATCCCAGTCCTTGTCTCTCTAACCACAACAGGTGCTTGTCTCTCTAACCACAACAGGTGCTTGTAGCTTGTGGCTATTCATGCCAAACACCTGCCATCCCCCATCAGCTTTTATTTGTGGATTTAGTCTGACCATTTCAAAAAGTGTAGTTACTTCTGGCATTATTAAGAAGAGGCACTTGTTGGATGTATACTACAAATCAAATCCAATAGATGACAATAGTAACATGTGGCTAAAACACATCTGCAACGTATCAATCGACATAAACACCACAGATATAAATATTACCACCCCTCACCCTTAAAAGTGAATCAGAAAAAATTGGGGATCAAGCAGCTCATTTCTGAGATAACGGGTAGCGTCCATGACTACCCTCGTTCAACACAAAATTTGAGGGTTTTTTTTTTTCACAGGTACCCCATATGTTTCAAGCATAAGGCTACTTGACACAGTGGTACTAGATGAAATAAAATTGCATACATTTTTTGCCCAAAGTAAACTATTTTTTTTTACAACCAACACACTAACATTTATCACCAATCACAGGACTTGTGGTGTTCACTTCTCTATTAAAAGTTCGATGCACCTCGAACTTTGACCCAGCCAGACGTTATTTGGTTTAATACTACCTCTAACCACCTACTATAAACCCCTAGTACCAGTGGTAATTAAAAGTAACTTTAATGCTATCCCTATTCCTAACCTTAATGTTGGGAGCTGAACAAAGGACAGAGATAAACTTCACAGGACAAATGGGAGTTACAACTTCAGCTGCATACATCATCATTATGGCCGATTCCAAATTATAAAATAATAATAAAAATATATTCTTGATTATAGCTTTTAAATTCTGACCTCCTCAAAACTGTATGGCCCAAGTCGTTCTTTGTCTTTGTTGCCGAAGTACCACTCCTTCTCACTGTCTCTTCTCATGTCAGGCGAGGCCTCTATCACATTCGACTGAAAAATTAACAACATACTAATAGTCACTTTACAAACCATGTTAGGGATGGCACCCTATCACATTCGACTGAAAAATAACATACTAATAGTAACTTTACAAACCATATTAGGGATGGCACCCTATCTCATTCGACTGAAAAATAACATACTAATAGTCACTTTACAAACCATGTTAGGGATGGCACCCTATCACATTCGACTGAAAAATAACATACTAATAGTAACTTTACAAACCATGTTAGGGAAGGCACCCTATCACATTTGACTGAAAAATAACATACTAATAGTAACTTTACAAACCATGTTAGGGAAGGCGCCCTATCACATTTGACTGAAAAGTAACAACATACTAACTGTCACTGTACAAACCATGTCATGGAAGGCACCCTATCACATTCGACTGAAAAATAACATACTAAGTCACTGTACAAACCATGTTATGGAAGGCGCCCTATCACATTTGACTGAAAAGTAACAACATATTAACCGTCACTGTACAAACCATGTTAGGGAAGGCACCCTATCACATTTGACTGAAAAGTAACAACATACTAACCGTCACTGTACAAACCATGTTATGGAAGGCACCCTATCACATTTGACTGAAAAGTAACAACATACTAACCGTCACTGTACAAACCATGTTATGGAAGGCACCCTATCACATTTGACTGAAAAGTAACAACATACTAACCGTCACTGTACAAACCATTAACATACTAAGTCACTGTACAAACCATGTTATGGAAGGCGCCCTATCACATTTGACTGAAAAGTAACAACATATTAACCGTCACTGTACAAACCATGTTAGGGAAGGCGCCCTATCACATTTGACTGAAAAGTAACAACATATTAACCGTCACTGTACAAACCATGTTAGGGAAGGCGCCCTATCACATTTGACTGAAAAGTAACAACATATTAACCGTCACTGTACAAACCATGTTAGGGAAGGCACCTTATCACATTTGACTGAAAAGTAACAACATATTAACCGTCACTGTACAAACCATGTTAGGGAAGGCACCCTATCACATTTGACTGAAAAGTAACAACATATTAACCGCCACTGTACAAACCATGTTATGGAAGGCACCCTATCACATTTTACTGAAAAGTAACAACATACTAACTGTCACTGTACAAACCATGTTATGGAAGGCACCCTATCACATTCGACTGAAAAATAACATACTAAGTCACTGTACAAACCATGTTATGGAAGGCGCCCTATAACATTTGACTGAAAAGTAACAACATATTAACCGTCACTGTACAAACCATGTTAGGGAAGGCGCCCTATCACATTTGACTGAAAAGTAACAACATATTAACCGTCACTGTACAAACCATGTTAGGGAAGGCACCCTATCACATTTGACTGAAAAGTAACAACATATTAACCGTCACTGTACAAACCATGTAAGGGAAGGCACCCTATCACATTTGACTGAAAAGTAACAACATATTAACCGTCACTGTACAAACCATGTTATGGAATGCACCCTATCACATTTGACTGAAAAGTAACAACATACTAACCGTCACTGTACAAACCATGTTATGGAAGGTGCCCTATCACATTTGACTGAAAATTAACAACATACTAACCGTCACTGTACAAACCATGTTAGGGAAGGCACCCTATCACATTTGACTGAAAAGTAACAACATATTAACCGTCACTGTACAAACCATGTTATGGAAGGCACCCTATCACATTTGACTGAAAGGTAACAAAATACTAACCGTCACTGTACAAACCATGTTATGGAAGGCACCCTATCACATTTGACTGAAAAGTAACAACATACTAAGTCACTGTACAAACCATGTTATGGAAGGCACCCTATCACATTTGACTGAAAAGTAACAACATACTAACTGTCACTGTACAAACCATGTTATGGAAGGCACCCTATCACATTTGACTGAAAAGTAACAACATATTAACCGTCACTGTACAAACCATGTTATGGAAGGCACCCTATCACATTTGACTGAAAAGTAACAACATATTGTAAAATGAAAGGAAGAAACAAAATAAAATAAGAAATCAAACCTGAAGTGGAACAGTGGCCCGTGTAGTATGCAAATGAGCTAGTGTGAGAATGTCAACAAGAGCCTTGACCCCGCCTGCGTCCATCATTTCCTTGACATTCCTCTGAAAAACACAGTGTGAGACCGATCTGTAGCCAGCAGTACACAGTTAACAAGGTAGAGAGATAGACAGAATACATGTAGATGGTTAACAACACCCCAGCATGAAAAATATATCGGTGCACAGTGTGAAGACCGATCTGTAGCCAGCAGTACACAGTTAACAAGGTAGAGAGATAGACAGAATAGATGGTTAACAACACCCCAGCATGAAAAATACATCGGTGCACAGTGTGAAGACCAATCTGTAGCCAGCAGTACACAGTTAACAAGGTAGAGAGATAGACAGAATAGATGGTTAACAACACCCCAGCATGAAAAATACATCGGTGCACAGTGTGAAGACCGATCTGTAGCCAACAGTACACAGTTAACAAGGTAGAGAGATAGACAGAACAGATGGTTAACAACACCCAAGCATGAAAAATACATCGGTGCACAGTGTGAAGACCGATCTGTAGCCAGCAGTACACAGTTAACAAGGTAGAGAGATAGACAGAATAGATGGTTAACAACACCCCAGCATGAAAAATACATCGGTGTACAGTGTGAAGACCGATCTGTAGCCAGCAGTACACAGTTGACAAGGTAGAGAGATAGACAGAATAGATGGTTAACAACACCCCAGCATGAAAAATACATCGGTGCACAGTGAGAAGACCGATCTGTAGCCAGCAGTACACAGTTAACAAGGTAGAGAGATAGACAGAATAGATGGTTAACAACACCCCAGCATGAAAAATACATCGGTGTACAGTGTGAAGACCGATCTGTAGCCAGCAGTACACAGTTGACAAGGTAGAGAGATAGACAGAATAGATGGTTAACAACACCCCAGCATGAAAAATACATCGGTGTACAGTGTGAAGACCGATCTGTAGCCAGCAGTACACAGTTGACAAGGTAGAGAGATAGACAGGATAGATGGTTAACAACACCCCAGCATGAAAAATACATCGGCTATTGGGTGTCTACTATGGTAAATGCAAAACATTAAGTCATGATCAACATCGAAATAAAAATTCATGAGTTAAATAAAAACACAGTGTAAAGAACTGTGCAAAAAACATACAATTATCACAAATAGATAAACTTGAAATTTAGAATAAATGTCAGTATCTCAAAGAAACTGTAATAAGTTTGGGATGAAAATGAAAGGATTTTCTTTGACCAATAAACAGTTAACAAATACATGCAGCAAATAAAGAATAAATCTGCTTTATTTTGCTTTG
The DNA here is from genome assembly GCF_016097555.1 of Gigantopelta aegis. Lineage (NCBI taxonomy): Eukaryota > Metazoa > Mollusca > Gastropoda > Neomphalida > Peltospiridae > Gigantopelta > Gigantopelta aegis. Next base: position 328,372 of record NC_054711.1, read on the forward strand.
TATACATAGTATATAATGAATGAATGTTTGTTTAATGACACCCCAGCACAAAAATACATATCGGCTATTGGGTGTCACAAATGGTAAGTATATGGAAATATTATTACATAGTATATAATAAACAACAACTATCAATAGAATGAATATCACCAGTATACAAGATCAAAATACTCACTGGGTGTAGGATGAGTTTGTTCAGAAATAATATCAACCTATCTCGCTCCAAGCGATCAGTACACTGAAATTATAAAAAAAATACATTCACAATGACTGAAAATTGGATGTACATATACTGAAATTATAAAAACAATACATTCACAATGACTGAAAATAGGATGTACATACACAGAAACATTAACTGAAAATTATTGTTAACGAGTTACCTTTTATTATAAAATTTATGTCCCGAGTGAAATAATTTTTCTTTGTCACAAGCTTTAGTCAGTGACAAAGGAAAATTATTTCACGAGGGACATAAATTTGATACATTAACTATTTATGACCCCAGACAAGTGCCACTGATTTTCTCCCACATGTTTAGCTGCACTGATTTTTTGGAACCAAACTATAATGAAAACCACACAACATTAAAAATAGTTTCTATTTAATATATTTATTTCTCATGTAATAATTATTATGATAGTAAGAAAACTGTTTGATTAGGAAAATATATAATGAAAAAATAAATATTAATTCACTCAAATAGTCGTTAAGCCATGTGGGTCATGTGTTTACAACTTCACTTGGTGGCAAATGTGAATGCCGAAGACAAACCATATTAACAGTGTGATTATCATACTGAGCATGTTTTGGAATGGGAATTCAATTTTCATCAGAGGAATCATCAAAGATTATGTGCCTGCGTTTGTGACTTGTTCCATCGCTGTGCAGTGACACCTTATGACCCGATGACCTAGATTTTGAAGCCAATGTTGATATTGAAGATGCCACCGTAAATTGGTCCTGAAAAGTGTACGGCATGAGATGATGAAGAGCTCCAATCACCCACGTGGTTCATGCTGTGTGTAGTGCTGTGGTATTCATTGAATTGTGATCCTTCGTCAGTTTGTAGTAGTTTCCTTTTCATTGCAACCTGATCCCGCTCGCCATTTGACAACATTGCATCAACAAGGACTTTACTTATTTCCTTATGCTGGTCTTCTGATATTTGGAATATGCCATTTGACAACATTGCGTCAACAAGGACTTTACTTATTTCCTTATGGTGGGTGGTCTTCTGATATTTGGAATTATGCCATTTGACAACATTGCATCAACAAGGACTTTACTTATTTCCTTATGCTGGTCTTCTGATATTTGGAATATGCCATTTGACAACATTGCGTCAACAAGGACTTTACTTATTTCCTTATGGTGGTCTTCTGATATTTGGAATATGCCATTTGACAACATTGCATCAACAAGGACTTTACTTATTTCCTTATGCTGGTCTTCTGATATTTGGAATATGCCATTTGACAACATTGCATCAACAAGGACTTTACTTATTTCCTTATGGTGGTCTTCTGATATTTGGAATATGCCATTTGACAACATTGCATCAACAAGGACTTTACTTATTTCCTTATGCTGGTCTTCTGATATTTGGAATATGCCATTTGACAACATTGCATCAACAAGGACTTTACTTATTTCCTTATGCTGGTCTTCTGATATTTGGAATATGCCATTTGACAACATTGCGTCAACAAGGACTTTACTTATTTCCTTATGCTGGTCTTCTGATATCTGGAATATGCCATTTGACAACATTGCGTCAACAAGGACTTTACTTATTTCCTTATGCTGGTCTTCTGATATCTGGAATATGCCATTTGACAACATTGCGTCAACAAGGACTTTACTTATTTCCTTATGCTGGTCTTCTGATATTTGGAATATGCCATTTGACAACATTGCGTCAACAAGGACTTTACTTATTTCCTTATGCTGGTCTTCTGATATTTGGAATATGCCATTTGACAACATTGCGTCAACAAGGACTTTACTTATTTCCTTATGCTGGTCTTCTGATATTTGGAATATGCCATTTGACAACATTGCGTCAACAAGGACTTTACTTATTTCCTTATGCTGGTCTTCTGATATTTGGAATATGAACTGACTGACTGAGGGTTACGATGGCCTGAAATTTGGATTATGTGATTTGGATGTATGTTGGTATTTGTTTGAGTTTGTACCACTGTTTTCCTGGCGCTGTGATATTGGTAAATTTTTTGTCAACAGACAATTGTGATTGTGCTATGCATTTCATTAAACCACCAAGCTTATTTTTGAACCACAGTTCATCAATCCCCGGGTTTTTTTTGTGTGTGTTCGTGGCAAGATAAAATGGATGGTCAGCACTGTAGTAATTGTTTGGACATAAGGATTTGTATTTTTTATAAAGAGCTACAGGATATTGTGTGGGATTTTCTTTATTTTCCCATGCACGTGGCAAGACTTTTCTAACATTGCGTGGGATTTTCTTTATTTTCCCATGCACATGGCAAGATTTTTCTAACATCGCGTGGGATTTTTTTTATTTTCCCATGCACGTGGCGAGACTTTTCTAACATCGCGTGGGATTTTCTTTATTTTCCCATGCACGTGGCGAGACTTTTCTAACATTGTATGGGTTGGATCCATCTCGGGTTTTTGTCTGTCTCTCATTGTACTCAAGAAACTGGTTGTTATCACTGTCAGTTTTTAATGAAACGGCACCCCATTTCATATTCCGGTGTGGGAAAATGGACCACAATGCAAAATACACAGTGTTATTAGAGAGACTAAAGAGTTTGAAGAATAGATTCAGGAGAATAAAGCAGGGACAATTGTGGTTTTTTAAATATCTATCGACACATGCAAATAACCCCCTTAAACTATTTGGTTCACAGGGTTTTCCATTTGTTTTTTTATTTCCATAAACATTTTGCAGAGCAATAGGTTTAGTTCTTGGGGTGGGATGGTGTCAATGCTCTGGGTTTCCTTTAGCTCATTGATGAAAAACTTTGTTACAATGTTCAAATTGGATTTAGTTTCATTTGCAGTGTTTACATTTTGGTTATTTGTCAGAAATGTTTCAACTTCATTGATTACGTCATTTGCAGATTTTATGTCATTTCTCTCATCTTCCCATTTGTCATTGAGCAGGTTGTTAATTACTTCTGGTAGCAAATCCAAATCTGGGTCTGGGGGTGGGGTTGATACAGTTTCCAGCGTGCGCACAATGTACAAGTAATAGGTACTACTAATAGTAAGTATTAAAGTGTATTACCCTTTCCAGCGTGCCCACAATGTACAAGTAATAGGTACTACTAATAGTAAGTATTAAAGTGTATTACCCTTTCCAGCATGCCCACAATGGACAAGTAATAGGTACTACTAATAGTAAGTATTAAAGTGTATTACCCTTTCCAGCGTGCCCACAATGGACAAGTAATAGGTACTACTAATAGTAAGTATTAAAGTGTATTACCCTTTCCAGCATGCCCACAATGGACAAGTAATAGGTACTACTAATAGTAAGTATTAAAGTGTATTACACTTTCCAGCATGCCCACAATGGACAAGTAATAGGTACTACTAATAGTAAGTATTAAAGTGTATTACCCTTTCCAGCATGCCCACAATGGACAAGTAATAGGTACTACTAATAGTAAGTATTAAAGTGTATTACCCTTTCCAGCATGCCCACAATGGACAAGTAATAGGTACTACTAATAGTAAGTATTAAAGTGTATTACCCTTTCCAGCATGCCCACAATGGACAAGTAATAGGTACTACTAATAGTAAGTATTAAAGTGTATTACCCTTTCCAGCATGCCACAATGGACAAGTAATAGGTACTACTAATAGTAAGTATTAAAGTGTATTACCCTTTCCAGCATGCCCACAATGGACAAGTAATAGGTACTACTAATAGTAAGTATTAAAGTGTATTACCCTTTCCAGCATGCCCACAATGGACAAGTAATAGGTACTACTAATAGTAAGTATTAAAGTGTATTACCCTTTCCAGCATGCCCACAATGGACAAGTAATAGGTACTACTAATAGTAAGTATTAAAGTGTATTACCCTTTCCAGCATGCCCACAATGGACAAGTAATAGGTACTACTAATAGTAATATTAAAGTGTATTACCCTTTCCAGCGTGCCCACAATGTACAAGTAATAGGTACTACTAATAGTAAGTATTAAAGTGTATTACCCTTTCCAGCATGCCCACAATGTAGCGGGTGTCGTTGAAAGCCCCGATTTCCTCGTGACACCGCCCGTAAACAACAGCCATGGCCTGCAGACACATACACTTCATGTTAACCTTCGGGGTTAGCAGAAATCTATGGTACAAGTCATTGAAAAATTCATATCTGCAAACAAGAAAACCCCCACATTATTCATAGTAAACTGTATGTGTGTATTTAATACCTGTAGAAAGTTTCCAAACAAGGTGAACACATATTAGGTGTCTCAAGCTCGGGAGGGGTTATGGCAACACTGCACCCACACCCAACTGTGAAGATTTTGCATAGCTAATCCTAGTACACTCAACTATTAGACAAGTACAAGTACTTGCCCCTAATCCTATATCTGTACACTCAATCAGTAGACCAGTACAAGTACTTGCCCCTAATCCTATATCTGTACACTCAATCAGTAGACCAGTACAAGTACTCACCCCTAATCCTATATCTGTACACTCAATCAGTAGACCAGTACAAGTACTTGCCCCTAATCCTATATCTGTACACTCAATCAGTAGACCAGTACAAGTACTTGCCCCTAATCCTATATCTGTACACTCAATCAGTAGACCAGTACAAGTACTTGCCCCCTAATCCTATATCTGTACACTCAATCAGTAGACCAGTACAAGTACTTGCCCCTAATCCTATATCTGTACACTCAATCAGTAGACCAGTACAAGTACTTGCCCCTAATCCTATATCTGTACACTATATTGGTAGACCAGTGCAAGTACTTGCCCCTAATCCTATATCTGTACACTATATTGGTAGACCAGTACAAGTACTTGCCCCTAATCCTATATCTGTACACTATATTGGTAGACCAGTACAAGTACTTGCCCCTAATCCTCCATCTTTACACTCAATTGGTAGACCAGTACAAGTACTCACCCCTAATCCTATATCTGTACACTATATTGGTAGACTAGTGCAAGTACTCGCCCCTAATCCTATATCTGTACACTATATTGGTAGACTAGTGCAAGTACTCGCCCCTAATCCTATATCTGTACACTATATTGGTAGACTAGTGCAAGTACTTGCCCCTAATCCTCCATCTTTACACTCAATTGGTAGACCAGTACAAGTACTCACCCCTAATCCTATATCTGTACACTCAATTGGTAGACCAGTACAAGTACTTGCCCCTAATCCTATATCTGTACACTCAATCAGTAGACCAGTACAAGTACTTGCCCCTAATCCTATATCTGTACACTCAATCAGTAGACCAGTACAAGTACTTGCCCCTAATCCTATATCTGTACACTCAATCAGTAGACCAGTACAAGTACTTGCCCCTAATCCTATATCTGTACACTATATTGGTAGACCAGTGCAAGTACTTGCCCCTAATCCTATATCTGTACACTATATTGGTAGACCAGTACAAGTACTTGCCCCTAATCCTCCATCTTTACACTCAATTGGTAGACCAGTACAAGTACTCACCCCTAATCCTATATCTGTACACTCAATTGGTAGATCAGTACAAGTACTCGCCCCTAATCCTATATCTGTACACTATATTGGTAGACTAGTGCAAGTACTCGCCCCTAATCCTCCATCTTTACACTCAATTGGTAGACCAGTACAAGTACTCACCCCTAATCCTATATCTGTACACTATATTGGTAGACTAGTGCAAGTACTCGCCCCTAATCCTATATCTGTACACTATATTGGTAGACTAGTGCAAGTACTAGCCCCTAATCCTATATCTGTACACTAATTGGTAGACTAGTCAAGTACTCGCCCCTAATCCTCCATCTGTACACTATATTGGTAGACCAGTACAAGTACTCGCCCCTAATCCTATATCTGTACACTATATTGGTAGACTAGTACAAGTACTCGCCCCTAATCCTATATCTGTACACTATATTGGTAGACTAGTGCAAGTACTCGCCCCTAATCCTCCATCTTTACACTCAATTGGTAGACCAGTACAAGTACTCACCCCTAATCCTATATCTGTACACTATATTGGTAGATCAGTACAAGTACTCGCCCCTAATCCTATATCTGTACACTATATTGGTAGACTAGTGCAAGTACTCGCCCCTAATCCTCCATCTTTACACTCAATTGGTAGACCAGTACAAGTACTCACCCCTAATCCTATATCTGTACACTCAATTGGTAGATCAGTACAAGTACTCGCCCCTAATCCTCCATCTGTACACTCAATTAGTAGACCAGTACAAGTATTCACCCCTAATCCTACATCTGTACACTCAATTAGTAGACCAGTACAAGTACTCACCCCTAATCCTACATTTGTACACTCAGTTAGTAGACTAGTACCCTATATCTGTACACTTAATTAGTAGACTACTACATGTACTCACGATTTTTTGATGGCACTGATATCTTCATTTTCATCCTCCTCCTCCTCCAGCAGCAAACGAAGATAGTAATCCCCTGAGAAAACAGCAAACAGACTTAAACAGACGAAGATAGTAATCCCCTGAGAAAACAGCAAACAGACTTAAACAGACGAAGATAGTAATCCCCTGAGAAAACAGCAAACAGACTTAAACAGACGAAGATAGTAATCCCCTGAGAAAACAGCAAACAGACTTAAACAGACGAAGACAGTAATCCCCTGAGAAAACAGCAAACAGACTTAAACAGACGAAGACAGTAATCCCCTGAGAAAACAGCAAACAGACTTAAACAGACGAAGACAGTAATCCCCTGAGAAAACAGCAAACAGACTTAAACAGACGAAGATAGTAATCCCCTGAGAAAACAGCAAACAGACTTAAACAGACGAAGACAGTAATCCCCTGAGAAAACAGCAAACAGACTTAAACAGACGAAGACAGTAATCCCCTGAGAAAACAGCAAACAGACTTAAACAGACGAAGATAGTAATCCCCTGAGAAAACAGCAAACAGACTTAAACAGACGAAGATAGTAATCCCCTGAGAAAACAGCAAACAGACTTAAACAGACGAAGATAGTAATCCCCTGAGAAAACAGCAAACAGACTTAAACAGACGAAGATAGTAATCCCCTGAGAAAACAGCAAACAGACTTAAACAGACGAAGATAGTAATCCCCTGAGAAAACAGCAAACAGACTTAAACAGACGAAGATAGTAATCCCCTGAGAAAACAGCAAACAGACTTAAACAGACGAAGATAGTAATCCCCTGAGAAAACAGCAAACAGACTTAAACAGACGAAGATAGTAATCCCCTGAGAAAACAGCAAACAGACTTAAACAGACGAAGATAGTAATCCCCTGAGAAAACAGCAAACAGACTTAAACAGACGAAGATAGTAATCCCCTGAGAAAACAGCAAACAGACTTAAACAGACGAAGATAGTAATCCCCTGAGAAAACAGCAAACAGACTTAAACAGACGAAGATAGTAATCCCCTGAGAAAACAGCAAACAGACTTAAACAGACGAAGATAGTAATCCCCTGAGAAAACAGCAAACAGACTTAAACAGACGAAGATAGTAATCCCCTGAGAAAACAGCAAACAGACTTAAACAGACGAAGATAGTAATCCCCTGAGAAAACAGCAAACAGACTTAAACAGACGAAGATAGTAATCCCCTGAGAAAACAGCAAACAGACTTAAACAGACGAAGATAGTAATCCCCTGAGAAAACAGCAAACAGACTTAAACAGACGAAGATAGTAATCCCCTGAGAAAACAGCAAACAGACTTAAACAGACGAAGATAGTAATCCCCTGAGAAAACAGCAAACAGACTTAAACAGACGAAGATAGTAATCCCCTGAGAAAACAGCAAACAGACTTAAACAGACGAAGATAGTAATCCCCTGAGAAAACAGCAAACAGACTTAAACAGACGAAGATAGTAATCCCCTGAGAAAACAGCAAACAGACTTGGTTTTGTTATTCAGATTTGGTGGTTAGGAAAGCTCTGTTAGTTGTAAATATCTTAACAGCAGCAGCAGATTCGGATCAAGTCTATAAATGTTTCGGTGCTAATGGATGCTCACCTATTTTAATTTCCTCTGCCAGACAGTGGTACGGTACTTCAAACTCTGTGTGGTTCCACCCAATGATGTACGTTGAACCCAATTCTTTGTCTACCGTGAACGCTCGCATTTCATTTTCCAAGGCATCCCTCAATTCCTCTCTAGTCTGTGAAAAAGAAAAACCAATGCAGATGACAATTCTCAACACAAATGTCAGTCTGTGAAAAAGAAAAATTATTGTAAACGACAAAACTGACTTTGTAAACAAGAAAAACTATTGCAACCGATAACATTAACTGTCTGTGAAAAAGGGTACAAATGAGGATTAGAAAAAAGAAAGATTTATTTTGAGTCATTTTTATTTTATAGCCAGTGAACATAACAGTACTACATGTATATCAACATATTTCAGACACAATAAATTTCTTTCTTCTCTTTTTGTTTCCTACACAATGAATAAGAGCAAAATGGATATGAAATTATGGATATTTAATTTCATGCATAAGCACAAACACTAACCAAACAAATGAAATGAATAATGGATATTAAATTATTAATATTTAATTTCATACATAATAAAACTTTTTAAAATTAAATTTACAGAAAAATTCCTTAAATATTCAACATTTCATCAGTGCAAAATAACATTAAATATTCAACATTTCATCAGTACAAAGTAACATTCTCAGGAAAATGAACGAAGTCAGACCAGAGCTGCTGCAGCACTGAGCTATGTCCTATCCCACACCTCCACTCACAATGTTGGATCAGAGCTGCTGCAGCACTGAGCTATGTCCTGTCCCACATCTCCACTCACAATGTCGGACCAGAGCTGCTGCAGCACTGAGCTATGTCCTGTCCCACACCTCCACTCACAATGTCGGACCAGAGCTGCTGCAGCACTGAGCTATGTCCTGTCCCACACCTCCACTCACAATGTTGGACCAGAGCTGCTGCAGCACTGAGCTATGTCCTGTCCCAGCTGCTGCAGCACCTCCACTCCACTCACAAAGTCAGACCAGAGCTGCTGCAGCACTGAGCTATGTCCTGTCCCACACCTCCACTCACAAAGTCAGACCAGAGCTGCTGCAGCACTGAGCTATGTCCTGTCCCACACCTCCACTCACAAAGTCAGACCAGAGCTGCTGCAGCACTGAGCTATGTCCTGTCCCACACCTCCACTCACAAAGTCAGACCAGAGCTGCTGCAGCACTGAGCTATGTCCTGTCCCACACCTCCACTCACAATGTTGGACCAGAGCTGCTGCAGCACTGAGCTATGTCCTGTCCCACACCTCCACTCACAAAGTCAGACCAGAGCTGCTGCAGCACTGAGCTATGTCCTGTCCCACACCTCCACTCACAAAGTCAGACCAGAGCTGCTGCAGCACTGAGCTATGTCCTGTCCCACACCTCCACTCACAAAGTCAGACCAGAGCTGCTGCAGCACTGAGCTATGTCCTGTCCCACACCTCCACTCACAAAGTCAGACCAGAGCTGCTGCAGCACTGAGCTATGTCCTGTCCCACACCTCCACTCACAATGTCAGACCAGAGCTGCTGCAGCACTGAGCTATGTCCTGTCCCACACCTCCACTCACAATGTCAGAACAAAGTCAGACCAGAGCTGCTGCAGCACTGAGCTATGTCCTGTCCCACACCTCCACTCACAATGTCAGAACAAAGTCAGACCAGAGCTGCTGCAGCACTGAGCTATGTCCTGTCCCACACCTCCACTCACAAAGTCAGACCAGAGCTGCTGCAGCACTGAGCTATGTCCTGTCCCACACCTCCACTCACAAAGTCAGACCAGAGCTGCTGCAGCACTGAGCTATATCCTGTCCCACACCTCCACTCACAATGTCAGAACAAAGTCAGACCAGAGCTGCTGCAGCACTGAGCTATGTCCTGTCCCACACCTCCACTCACAAAGTCAACCAGAGCTGCTGCAGCACTGAGCTATGTCCTGTCCCACACCTCCACTCACAATGTCAGAACAAAGTCAGACCAGAGCTGCTGCAGCACTGAGCTATGTCCTGTCCCACACCTCCACTCACAATGTCAGACCAGAGCTGCTGCAGCACTGAGCTATGTCCTGTCCCACACCTCCACTCACAATGTCAGAACAAAGTCAGACCAGAGCTGCTGCAGCACTGAACTATGTCCTGTCCCACACCTCCACTCACAAAGTCAGACCAGAGCTGCTGCAGCACTGAGCTATGTCCTGTCCCACACCTCCACTCACAATGTCAGAACAAAGTCAGACCAGAGCTGCTGCAGCACTGAACTATGTCCTGTCCCACACCTCCACTCACAATGTCAGAACAAAGTCAGACCAGAGCTGCTGCAGCACTGAGCTATGTCCTGTCCCACACCTCCACTCACAAAGTCAACCAGAGCTGCTGCAGCACTGAGCTATGTCCTGTCCCACACCTCCACTCACAATGTCAGACCAGAGCTGCTGCAGCACTGAGCTATGTCCTGTCCCACACCTCCACTCACAATGTCAGACCAGAGCTGCTGCAGCACTGAGCTATGTCCTGTCCCACACCTCCACTCACAATGTCAGAACAAAGTCAGACCAGAGCTGCTGCAGCACTGAACTATGTCCTGTCCCACACCTCCACTCACAAAGTCAGACCAGAGCTGCTACAGCACTGAACTATGTCCTGTCCCACACCTCCACTCACAATGTCAGAAGCCGACCTACCTTGTAATTCCATATAAGGTTTGGCCTGGCATGGTCTTTGTTGAACTGGTAGTAGAACACTTACCTTGTAATTCCATATAAGGTTTGGCCTGGCATGGTCTTTGTTGAACTGGTAGTAGAACAGCGCCCAGTTTGCTTCACTCTTGATGCGCTGTCGACGGTTCCTCAACACTATTGGACGGTCATTTTGCTGCAAACAGGTGACAATAAAATTATAGTGGATAGTACCATCTATAGTGCTGTAAATGCCATGTGACCACATCAGGGACCCATTCCACGAAGCGATCTTAGCCCTAAGATCAACTTAAGTGCATAGGGTAGCTACATGTATGCGCTTAAGGTAATCTTAGGGCTAAAATCGCTTCGTGGAACAGGGCCCAGGTCAATATCAAACCCTATAAAGGTAGGAAATGTTTTATTTAACGATGCACTCAACACATTTTATTTACGGCTATCTGGCATCAGACATATGGTTAAGGAACACAGATATTGAGAGAGGAAACTTGCTGTCGCCACTTCATGGGCTACTCTTTTTGATTAGCAGCAAGGGATCTTTTATATGCACCATCCCACAGACAGGATAGTACATGCCACGGCCTTTATTACACCAGTTGTGGAGCACTGGCTGGAGCGAGAAATAGCCCAATGGCAAACCCCAATAAAGACAACCAGCTAATCTTAACCAATCAGGAATAACAGTTTCTGGCATGAGTCCTTTTATATATGTTGTTTTCTGACAGAAGTCTAATGAAAATCAATCCTTGGGGTGAGCTTTAGCGAGTTGAATCTAAAGCTTAGTCCAAGAATTGACTTACTTGAGACATGCATCAGAAAAACATCTACAAAAGGACGAGCGCCAGAAATATTTTCTAGTTCAACGATTCTTATAATTTTAGAATAATTATCATAAATTCACTGCATGTTATTTTTGTACCGTGACATCACTCATTCTCTCTGCTGATATATATTACATATATAAGTTAAAATTGGTACCGTGACATCACTCATTCTCTCTGCTGATATATATTACATATATAAGTTAAAATTTGTACCGTGATATCACTCATTCTCTCTGCTGATATATATTACATATATAAGTTAAAATTGGTACCGTGAGATCACTCATTCTCTCTGCTGATATATATTACATATATAAGTTAAAATTGGTACCGTGACATCACTCATTCTCTCTGCTGATATATATTACATATATAAGTTAAAATTTGTACCGTGACATCACTCATTCTCTCTGCTGATATATATTACATATATAAGTTAAAATTTGTACCGTGACATCACTCATTCTCTCTGCTGATATATATTACATATATAAGTTAAAATTTGTACCGTGATATCACTCATTCTTTGTACCGTGATATCACCCATTCTTTGTACCGTGATATCACCCATTCTTTGTACCGTGATATCACCCATTCTTTGTACCATGATACCACTCATTCTTTGTACCGTGATATCATCCATTCTTTGTACCGTGATATCACTCATTCTTTGTACCGTGATATCACTCATTCTTTGTACCGTGATATCACTCATTCTTTGTACCGTGATATCACCATCCATTCTTTGTACCGTGATATCACCATCCATTCTTTGTACCGTGATATCATCCATTCTTTGTACCGTGATATCATCCATTCTTTGTACCGTGATATCACTCATTCTTTGTACCGTGATATCACTCATTCTTTGTACCGTGATATCACCCATTCTTTGTACCGTGATATCACCCATTCTTTGTACCGTGATATCAACCATTCTTCGTACCGTGATATCACTCATTCTTCGTACCGTGATATCACCCATTCTTCGTACCGTGATATCACTCATTCTTTGTACCGTGATATCACTCATTCTCTCTGCTGATATATATTACATTTGTTTTGTTTAACAACACCACAGGAGCACATTGATACATTAATCATCGCCTATTGGATGTCAAACATTTGGCAATTCTGACTCGTAGTCATCATAGGAAACCAGCTACATTTTTTTCTAATGCAGAAAGTGATCTTTTATATGCACTTTCTCAGAGACAAGAAAGCACACACCACAGCCTTTGTCCAGTTGTGGTGCACTGGTTGGAACGAGAAAAAAACCCATCAGCTGAATGGATTCACCAAGGTGGTTCGATCCTGCGACGCAAGCACCTCAAGCAAGCACTCAAGCAAGCACTCAACCGATTGAACTAAATGCCCACCCCCCTCATGAGAAGGAATGCACACAGTGTAGTATATTACATGACATCATATATTGCAAATATTTAACATATTAATCACCAGTACGCACACTACTGGAAGAATCGGACAGCACCTGTGTAATTGCTCGAAAAATGTTGTACCTGTTTGGTTTCTAGGCCAATCCGAGACCGCCAGTGCTGTAGAAAGCCGTCTATTTTCTTCTCGAGTAGAACGAGGTTTGGGTTCTTCATCCGCCTGTTCTGGTGATCCTAGTCACAGAAAACCAAGGAAAGGAATGAGGTTTTTTTTTACTAATTACTACTGACCCTCATCAAACTTAACCAGTCCTTAATCATCATATTAAATGTCTTCATGATCTTATACACAATGAGTACAAATCCAGCCAACAATTACCATGAATCTACAACAAAGTCAGTGATCAAAACATCTAAAGTTTTTATATCAACAATTACCACGAATCTATAACAAAGTCAGTGTTCAAAACATCTAACGTTTTTATATCAACAATTACCACGAATCTACAACAAAGTGTTCAAAACATCTAACGTTTTTATATCAACAATTACCACGAATCTACAACAAAGTGTTCAAAACATCTAACGTTTTTATATCAACAATTACCAGGAATCTATAACAAAGTGTTCAAAACATCTAACGTTTTTATATCAACAATTACCACGAATCTATAACAAAGTGTTCAAAACATCTAACGTTTTTATATCAACAATTACCACGAATCTATAACAAAGTGTTCAAAACATCTAACGTTTTTATATCAACAATTACCACGAATCTATAACAAAGTGTTCAAAACATCTAACGTTTTTATATCAACAATTACCAAGAATCTATAACAAAGTGATCAAAACATCTAACGTTTTTATATCAACAATTACCACGAATCTACAACAAAGTGATCAAAACATCTAACGTTTTTATATCAACAATTACCACGAATCTATAACAAAGTGATCAAAACATCTAACGTTTTTATATCAACAATTACCACGAATCTACAACAAAGTGTTCAAAACATCTAATGTTTTTATATCAACAATTACCACGAATCTAAGACATTCAATCACAAAGACCACATCGATTCACAAAGTCAGATGCAATGGACGTGTTCAACATACCTAACGTTTTTATATTAGTTCAACTAACTTTTCAAAAAATGTTTGAGGGAAAATAATTTGGCCTATTGTTTTTCATGTTGGAAAGTTAGAAAATGTTTGGCCTATTGTTTTTCATGTTGGAAAGTTAGAAAATAATTTGGCCTATTGTTTTTCACGTTGGAAAGTTAGAAAATGTTTCTAAAATTGGTTGTAGACCTCAGCCAACAAAGGTAGCTCCAGGTGATCAGACATGGCTAACTCATCAACTTTTATTTACCTGTGCTAACTTGACTTTTGTTTACCTGTTCTAACTTGACTTTTGTTTACCTACACTAACTTGACTTTTGTTTACCTGTGCTAACTTGACTTTTATTTACCTGTGCTAACTTGACTTTTGTTTACCTGTGCTAACTTGACTTTTGTTTACCTGTGCTAATTGACTTTTGTAGACCTGTGCTACCTTGACAACTTTTGTTTACCTGTACTAACTTGACAACTTTTATTTACCTGTGCTAATAGGATGACTTTTGCTTACCTGTGCTAAATTGATAACTTTTGTTTACCTGTGCTAACTTGATGATGTTTGTTTACCTTGCTAACTTCATGAAATTTTGTTTACCTGTGTTAACATTTTTCTACCTGTGCTACCTAGATGGCATGTGCTAACTTGATGACTTTTGTTTACCTGTGCTAATTTGACATTATCTCTCACATGAAGTTTGTCATCTTCATCCACAGGAACACTGTCAGAGGAATCTAGGTACGCAAGCAGGCCGGCAGGCTAAAACCAGATCATCAAGTACCAGTGTAATAGTAAATCAAACATCACCAGTTTGCAACAAAAACAAAAAGAAAGGAATGTTTGTTTAACACCTCAGAACATTTTAAACTATGGCAATTTGGTGTCTAACATACGGTTATTTTAACACTTGGTCAAGAGTGAGAGAGGAAAGGAAAGCAATGTTTGTTTAACGACACCTCAGCACATTTTAAACTACGGCTATTTGGTGTCTAACATATGGTTATTTTGACACTTGGTCGAGAGTGAGAGAGGAAAGGAATGTTTGTTTAACGACACCTCAGCACATTTTAAACTACGGCTATTTGGTGTCTAACATATGGTTATTTTGACACTTGGTCGAGAGAGAGGAAAGGAAAGGAATGTTTGTTTAACGACACCTCAGCACATTTTAAACTATGGCTATTTGGTGTCTAACATATGGTTATTTTTACACTTGGTCAAGAGTGAGAGAGGAAAGGAAAGGAATGTTTGTTTAACGACACCTCAGCACATTTTAAACTACGGCTATTTGGTGTCTAACATATGGTTATTTTGACATTTGGTCGAGAGTGAGAGAGGAAAGGAAAGGAATGTTTGTTTAACGACACCTCAGCACATTTTAAACTACGGCTATTTGGTGTCCAACATATGGTTATTTTGACACTTGGTCAAGAGTGAGAGAGTGAAAGGAATGTTTGTTTAACGACACCTCAGCACATTTTAAACTACGGCTATTTGGTGTCTAACATATGGTTATTTTGACACTTGGTCGAGAGTGAGAGAGGAAAGGAAAGGAATGTTTGTTTAACGACACCTCAGCACATTTTAAACTACGGCTATTTGGTGTCTAACATATGGTTATTTTGACACTTGGTCGAGAGTGAGAGAGGAAAGGAATGTTTATTTAACGACACCTCAGCACATTTTAAACTACAGCTATTTGGTGTCTAAAATATGGTTATTTTGACACTTGGTCGAGAGTGAGAGAGGAAAGGAAAGGAATGTTTGTTTAACGACACCTCAGCACATTTTAAACTACGGCTATTTGGTATCTAACATATGGTTATTTTGACACTTGGTTGAGAGTGAGAGAGGAAAGGAATGTTTGTTTAACGACACCTCAGCACATTTTAAACTACGGCTATTTGGTGTCTAACATATGGTTATTTTGACATTTGGTCGAGAGAGAGGAAAGGAAAGGAATGTTTGTTTAACGACACCTCAGCACATTTTAAACTATGGCTATTTGGTGTCTAACGTGGTTATTTTGACACTTGGTCGAGAGTGAGAGAGGAAAGGAAAGGAATGTTTGTTTAACGACACCTCAGCACATTTTAAACTACGGCTATTTGGTGTCCAACATATGGTTATTTTGACACTTGGTCAAGAGTGAGAGAGGAAAGGAATGTTTGTTTAACGACACCTCAGCACATTTTAAACTACGGCTATTTGGTGTCTAACATATGGTTATTTTGACACTTGGTCAAGAGTGAGAGAGGAAAGGAATGTTTGTTTAACGACACCTCAGCACATTTTAAACTACGGCTATTTGGTGTCTAACATATGGTTATTTTGACACTTGGTCGAGAGAGAGGAAAGGAAAGGAATGTTTGTTTAACGACACCTCAGTACATTTAAAACTACGGCTATTTGGTGTCTAACATATGGTTATTTTGACACTTGGTCGAGAGTGAGAGAGGAAAGGAAAGGAATGTTTGTTTAACGACACCTCAGCACATTTTAAACTACGGCTATTTGGTGTCTAACATATGGTTATTTTGACACTTGGTCGAGAGTGAGAGAGGAAAGGAAAGGAATGTTTGTTTAACGACACCTCAGCACATTTTAACCTACGGCTATTTGGTGTTTAACATATGGTTATTTTGACACTTGGTCAAGAGTGAGAGAGGAAAGGAAAGGAATGTTTGTTTAACGACACTTCAGCACATTTTAAACTACGGCTATTTGGTGTCTAACATATGGTTATTTTGACACTTGGTCGAGTGAGAGAGGAAAGGAAAGGAACGTGTGTTTAACCACACCTCAGCACATTTTAAACTACGGCTATTTGGTGTCTAACATATCAGGGCTCGAAATGCAGTGTTAGTACATGCACCGGTGCATGCTGATTTTTGTGTGTGCATGTAACTTTTAAAACTGGGTGCACGCGGTGCATGCTAATATTTTTCAAGTACTGTGTATTGCGTATACTAGTATCCTGTTGTCTACCAGATTCAGACTGAAGTTGTTGAATTTTGCGGATGCATTTTGTAATCTGTTCGCCACACGAAAATGATAACTTTTATTCATTTTGTATCCCATAATCCTACTTACAACAATGGCGCCCTGTCGGATATTTGTGAAAATTGCCGGCAATATCTCGGTTATATCCGTGAGTGGTATTAGGGAAGTTGGGGTATCCACGCGCATAACACAGTTGTTGTCGTCACTGACAAATTGAACTCCGCCAGATCTGTGATCAATACAAAGTACCGTAACTGCCTTGAACATTTTCGACCTCAGATATGGGCATTTGATCAGATGATTGTGAACGTGCAGGTGCGTTACTCGCGTAGTTGACTTGAAGTCAGCCAGTGATTATTATCTTGTCGAATTGCGTAGGCTAATTTATATTATACCAACAGATCTTATCGAGTTAAAAAAGTTGATAACTTGCTTAATACAAAACACAAATATTCGTACGTTTTTGTAATAGGCCTATTATAGATTTCTGTAAGGCGTTTATGTTGGGTTAAATTTTCAAATTTTATCAAGAATCAGTAATAAATGCAGCTGTATAACGTTCCGGTACTGTTAATAAATAAATATAGGTATTGCCGAATAATTCTGAATAGCTTCGTATAAAAAAACAACGAAGTTGTCTTATTTTTGGTGCATACAGAATTTTAATGGTGCATGTAACTTTTTTTTTCAGCATGCACCTGGTGCATGTAGATTTTTTTTTCATTTCTAGCCTTGCATATGGTTATTTTGACACTTGGTCGACACCTCAGCACATTTTAAACTACGGCTATTTGGTGTCTAACATATGGTTATTTTAACACTTGGTCGACACCTCAGCACATTTTAAACTACGGCTATTTGGTGTCTAACATATGGTTATTTTGACACTTGGTCGAGAGTGAGAGAGGAAAGGAAAGGAATGTTTGTTTCACGACACCTCAGCACATTTTAAACTACGGCTATTTGGTGTCTAACATATGGTTATTTTGACACTTGGTCGAGAGTGAAATAGGAAAGGAAAGGAATGTTTGTTTAACGACACTTCAGCACATTTTAAACTATGGCTATTTGGTGTCTAACATATGGTTATTTTGACACTTGGTCAAGGGTGTGAAAAGAAAGGAAAGGAATGTTTGTTTAACGACACCTCAGCACATTTTAAACTACGGCTATTTGGTGAGGAAACAAAACAAATATTTAATGATGCTGTTTGGTGTCTAAACAAAGAAGCTGGTAAAAATTGATGAAGAACACACTAGTATAAGGTGATAGCAACTATGACTAATACTTCTTTAACATGTAAGCAACAGGACTGTGTGTTTAAATCAGAATCATCCATGGTACTATAGTACAAGTAGATAAGGTTTAGGCTGTGGCTGAGTGAACTGCCATACTGCCATACTGCCATACTTGGGTCTGGCTAAGTACTAAATGAATGCGAATGAAGCAAATATGACAAGTTATTTACCAGGATGCGTCGCAGCAAGCCCATGGCAGTCGGGTGACCAGTAACCCACAAGCCCACCAGGTGCCGACTCAGCTGTCTGAAAGAGAAATATAAATGTAGTGATCAGTACTAACAAGTACAATATATTTAGTACATTGAATAGAATACATATAAATATATTTAGTACATTGAATAGAATACATATAAATATATTTAGTACATTGAATAGAATACATATAAATATATTTAGTACATTGAACAGAATACATATACAGATATTTAGTACACTGAATAGAATACATATACAGATATTTAGTACACTGAATAGAATACATATACAGATATTTAGTACATTGAATAGAATACATATAAATATATTTAGTACACTGAATAGAATACATATACAGATATTTAATACACTGAACAGAATACATATACAGATATTTAGTACACTGAACAGAATACATATACAGATATTTAGTACACTGAATAGAATACATATACAGATATTTAGTACACTGAATAGAATACATATACAGATATTTAGTACACTGAACAGAATACATATACAGATATTTAGTACACTGAACAGAATACATATACAGATATTTAGTACACTGAATAGAATACATATACAGATATTTAGTACACTGAACAGAATACATATACAGATATTTAGTACACTGAATAGAATACATATACAGATATTTAGTACACTGAATAGAATACATATAAATATATTTAGTACATTGAATAGAATACATATAAATATATTTAGTACATTGAATAGAATACATATAAATATATTTAGTACATTGAATAGAATACATATACAGATATTTAGTACATTGAATAGAATACATATACAGATATTTAGTACATTGAATAGAATACATATACAGATATTTAGTACATTGAATAGAATACATATACAGATATTTAGTACATTGAATAGAATACATATAAATATATTTAGTACACTGAATAGAATACATATACAGATATTTAGTACACTGAACAGAATACATATACAGATATTTAGTACACTGAACAGAATACATATACAGATATTTAGTACACTGAATAGAATACATATACAGATATTTAGTACACTGAATAGAATACATATACAGATATTTAGTACACTGAACAGAATACATATACAGATATTTAGTACACTGAACAGAATACATATACAGATATTTAGTACACTGAATAGAATACATATACAGATATTTAGTACACTGAACAGAATACATATACAGATATTTAGTACACTGAATAGAATACATATACAGATATTTAGTACACTGAATAGAATACATATACAGATATTTAGTACATTGAATAGAATACATATACAGATATTTAGTACATTGAATAGAATACATATACAGATATTTAGTACACTGAATAGAATACATATACAGATATTTAGTACATTGAATAGAATACATATACAGATATTTAGTACATTGAATAGAATACGTATAAATATAACATCGCATTAGGTGGATGGCGTTTGTTCTTATTGTGGGGTGGGTTTTAGCTCAGTCAGTCGAGTGCTCGCTTGAGGTGCTTGTGTTGCAGGATCGAACCACCGCGGTGGATTCATTCAACTGACTGGGTTTTCTCTCATTCCAACCAGTGCACCACAAATGGTCAAAGGTCGTGGTATGTGCTTTCCAGTCTGTGGGAAAGTGAATATAAAAGATCCCTTGTTGCTAATGGAAAAATGTAGTGGGTTTCCTTTGATGATCACGTGTCAGAATTACCAAATGTTTGACATCCAATACCGTATATTGCCGAGTATTAGCCGACTCCTTGTATAAGCCGACCTCTTAGTTTGACCCTAATTATCAAGTACAAAATCACTGGCCTCGTGTATAAGCTGAAGTCATCTTTTGTTCACTTGTACATTGTATTGATTTAAATAATACTGTCGACAAATAGACTTGTGCTTTTCTTTTTCATTATATTTTCTTCCCCTTTAATTATTACAGACACAGTAATAATTATCGCAATGCTAACGTCATCCATGCCATGCAAAACTAATTTAGCACCGATATATCATAACAAGAAAATAACCAATTCAAGCTGTAACAACATATCACTGCACATAAGTAATTTAATTATTCACTGGACAGCAAATAATAAACTCATTAAGGCATGTTTAATCCCTGTTTTCTCCCACTCAGAAAGAAATGATTCTGTGACTGTGGTCCATGGCTGTTATTTACACAAAATCGTGTGATCCAATCAAATAAGAGCTTACAAAATGATATAGACAGAGGTGTCAAACAAAGATGGCGGAACACGTTTTTACTATTGAAATGACAATAAAACAAGCCATTTTTATTATTATTGATCAAACTATTAATGCATTAAGAACAAAAAACTACATAATACTGAATAATGGGGTGTTTTACTTATACTGTGCACAAATTATTGTTACATAAGCTGTGAAACGCTGTAAGGGTCTGATCAAAATTTGTAAGTCGGGGTCGGGAGTGTTTTCGATCGGAATTTTATGAATCAATTTGTTGCCTCCGTGTATAAGCCGACTCTCTTCTTTTGGAAAGTATTTCTAGACTTCAAAAGTCGGCTAATACACAGCAATATACGGTAGTTGATGATTAATTACTCAATGTGCTCTCATGGAGTCGTTAACTTTTGTTGTTACTGTTTTAAAATAAATTTTATTATTCCATATATTGCAACATGAACACTGTACAGTGGGCCATGACCTCCCCGATCAAACTTTTTTTTTTTAAATTGTATTAAATTTTATGATATCATACATACATACATACATACATACATACATATATATATATATACAAACATACATAGTCCGGGTTGACAATCACTTGCAAAGGCTTTTTACTGATATACTGAACTTTGACAGCTTTTGGTGGATTATACAACATGGAAATATGATGATCACTCTATTCTGAGAACCGGCCTCGGTGGCGTCGTGGCAGGCCATCGGTCTACAGGCTGGTAGGTACTGGGTTCGGATCCCAGTCGAGGCATGGGATTTTTAATCCAGATACCGACCTCAAACTCTGAGTGAGTGCTCCGCAAGACTCAATGGGTAGGTGTAAACCACTTGCACCGACCAGTGATCCATAACTGGTTCAACAAAGGCCATGGTTTGTGCTATCCTGCCTGTGGGAAGCGCAAATAAAAGATCCCTTGCTGCCAATCGGAAGAGTAGCCCATGTAATGGCGACAGCGGGTTTCCTCTCAAAATCTGTGTGGTCCTTAACCATGTCTGACGCCATATAACCGTAAATAAAATGTATTGAGTGTGTCGTTAAATGAAACATTTCTTTCTTTCTTTCTATTCTGAGATTTTCATAAAAGCGAAATTACGAAACTGATGTTTTTACCCCAAAATTTACTATTTTGCCTACATATATTACACACAAATGCAACTTAAAACATGCCTAGGTATCTCAAAATAGGTTTGTCATTGAAAGCACCCAAATATTTCATTACAGTTCTGAGATATGAATGGGGTTTTTTTTACCCCAAAATGGTCGTTGCAATGGCAACCGTTGAGAAAATGTTTGAATAAATGGTATAAACAAATCAACAATTGCACTGGTCACAATTTTTCAAATTTTTTTTTTACCTGTATATTCCCTTTTTTAAAGGTAAATTTCACAAAACCTGATTTGACCCCAAAAAGGTATAAAGCTGCCACTTGGGAATGTCCATCATACTGAAAAATATTCCTAACGTGATGGTCTTTCAAAAAAATATAGCGAGCTTTTGTCTCTCAAAAGTGTACGGACATGTGAATTTTGGGGTATTGGCCCATGGACTAAATGTACTGTATGCGGTATACAGTGTGTGGGCTTGACTGACTGGCAAAATATCTCGCCTGCAGTATTCAGGCTAAAGAGTAGCGCCCACCTGTTTGTTGAAATATCTCACCTCAGTATTCAGGTTAAAGAGTAGCGCCCACCTGTTTGTTGAAATATCTCACCTGCAGTATTCAGGTTATCGAGTAGCGCCCACCTGTTTGTTGAAATATCTCACCTCAGTATTCAGGCTAAAGAGTAACGCCCACCTGTTTGTTGAAATATCTCACCTGCAGTATTCAGGTTAAAGAGTAACACCCACCTGTTTGTTGAAATATCTCACCTCAGTATTCAGGTTAAAGAGTAGTGCCCACCTGTTTGTTGAAATATCTCACCTGCAGTATTCAGGCTAAAGAGTAGCGCCCACCTGTTTGTTGAAATATCTCACCTGCAGTATTCAGGTTAAAGAGTAGCGCCCACCTGTTTGTTGAAATATCTCGCCTGTGTTGAAATATCTCACCTCAGTATTCAGGTTAAAGAGTAGCGCCCACCTGTTTGTTGAAATATCTCACCTCAGTATTCAGGCTAAAGAGTAACGTCCACCTGTTTGTTGAAATATCTCACCTCAGTATTCAGGTTAAAGAGTAGCGCCCACCTGTTTGTTGAAATATCTCACCTCAGTATTCAGGCTAAAGAGTAA
This sequence comes from Gigantopelta aegis, assembly GCF_016097555.1. Lineage (NCBI taxonomy): Eukaryota > Metazoa > Mollusca > Gastropoda > Neomphalida > Peltospiridae > Gigantopelta > Gigantopelta aegis. Next base: position 351,614 of record NC_054711.1, read on the forward strand.
CGCCCACCTGTTTGTTGAAATATCTCACCTGCAGTATTCAGATTAAAGAGTAGCACCCACCTGTTTGTTGAAATATCTCACCTCAGTATTCAGGCTAAAGAGTAACGCCCACCTGTTTGTTGAAATATCTCACCTGCAGTATTCAGATTAAAGAGTAGCGCCCACCTGTTTGTTGAAATATCTCGCCTGCAGTATTCAGGTTAAAGAGTAGCGCCCACCTGTTTGTTGAAATATCTTACCTGCAGTATTCAGGTTAAAGAGTAACGCCCACCTGTTTGTTGAAATATCTCACCTGCAGTATTCAGATTAAAGAGTAGCACCCACCTGTTTGTTAGCATCCTGTTGTCGGTACTCTTCGTGAACATGGCAGAGTGTAAGTGTTTTGGAAGTGCGCCCTCGGCTAGAGCCAAATCCTGCATCTTAGCGGCTATCTCAGCATCTCCCTCCTGAAAAGAGCACACATGACATGACATTACAATACATGCAGTAACACACATCCACCACAGCCTGCATGAAACGAGGCTCAGGCATGCTAACAACCATATTAGATATTGCCACCACCAAAAACCAAACAAATGCAGATAGCACCATCCAGTTGCATTTTCTTATTTGATATTCTGTATGCAATTACATGCAAGTGGTTATAAAAAAAAGAGGATTATATCCACTTACACGGTCGATATATAAGTCACAAGTACATACACCAAGTCTTTCAATGCTAAGTAAACTTATTTAAAATGCTAATTTTTGTTAATAAATAGAATATAAAAAATTAAATAAAGGTGATCTCAAAATTATACAAAGCAATCTTATTTTATAAACTGTATTACTCACATGTATACAGTATATGGAACAGCAAAAGAGCCATGAATATTTATTTAATTTTCTTAAATTTTGTTTACAATTGTTCAATTTAATGCCCATTAGTTTTTGTGTCTATTAAAGTTATCAATGCCAATTAAACATTTTAGGCACATTTTAACAGTTGATTGAATTAATAGTATAATTAAAATTATATGTATTAAAGTATTCCTCTTGTTGTTCACTATATTATGTATATATTTCGGTTATATTATTTTATTTTATTACATTCCTGCTATCAACAATCATTAGCTGCATTAGATAGTTATCTCCCTTTAACACTAGAACAATAAGTGGCACTGATGAATAGATTCAACTATCAATGATCAATAGGCACATTAATCAGTTATCTCCCTTTAACATTGTAACACCAGGTGGCACAAATTAGATCAAACTATCAAAAATAATTTTAAAAACATATATAGAGGTTATTACCAGTGTTTTTCAGTATCATCAATATCATATATTATGAATAAAAATTATACTATGCGAGCCTCTGGCGAGCATAATACATTATTTTTATTCCTAATATATGATATTGACGAAACCGAAATACACGAGGGTAATAATCTCTTTATCATATAAGCTCAAGCTTAATACAACGTGTTCTTGTAAACTGTATACGCAACTTTAATTCCAGTCCGCCATTACTAGCTATTCAAATGACGTAAGAATATGTGGCATGGTGTATTTTTGAATGGAAATGACATCAAACTCGAATGACGTCATTTTAGATGTTCTTACATCAAAATAAAGTTATGCCTAACGATTTTTGTTTTCTGAACGCTGGACAGCTTTCAGTGTCAAATTGCCATTGAAATGTTTTTATTTGATGACTATGAATGCATACATCAATCATGGAGTGTCACCCAAGTAGGTTTGCTTAAATGTCAATAAATCTAGTGGCGAGACCTCAACTAATTTACATCTAATTTGCAAAGTTATCAAATTCTTAAAGTATGTGATCTGAAAAATATGACATACTTTGATTGCACTGAAAATGTAAGATATTATATGATACATGTATTCTGTATATTTTTGTCGCTTAATTAAATACTTTAAATAATTGTGTATATTTGTGTGCTGTATTAATTCCAACTGTCCAACTCAAACTGTATTACACAATTATACTGTGTATATTTGTGTTTTGTATTAAATCAACTGTCCCAACTCAAACTGTATTACATAATTATACTGTGTATATTTGTGTGCTGTATTAATTCAACTGCCCCAACTCAAACTGTATTACATAATTATACTGTGTATATTTGTGTGCTGTATTAATTCAACTGTCCAACTCAAACTGTATTACATAATTATACTGTGTATATTTGTGTGGCTGTATTAATTCCAACTGTCCAACTCAAACTGTATTACATAATTATACTGTGTATATTTGTGTGGCTGTATTAATTCAACTGTCCAACTCAAACTGTATTACATAATTATACTGTGTATATTTGTGTGCTGTATTAATTCAACTGTCCAACTCAAACTGTATTACATAATTATACTGTGTATATTTGTGTGGCTGTATTAATTCAACTGCCCCAACTCAAAATGTATTACATAATTATACTGTGTATATTTGTGTGGCTGTATTAATTCAACTGTCCAACTCAAACTGTATTACACAATTATACTGTGTATATTTGTGTGGCTGTATTAATTCAACTGTTCCAACTCAAACTGTATTACACAATTATACTGTGTATATTTGTGTGGCTGTATTAATTCAACTGTCCAACTCAAACTGTATTACATAATTATACTGTGTATATTTGTGTGGCTGTATTAATTCAACTGCCCCAACTCAAACTGTATTACATAATTATACTGTGTATATTTGTGTGCTGTATTAATTCAACTGTCCAACTCAAACTGTATTACATAATTATACTGTGTATATTTGTGTGGCTGTATTAATTCAACTGCCCCAACTCAAACTGTATTACATAATTACAGGCCATAGGATTTCAAATTTCTTGGGTTTTTCGGTTCTGTGCCTTGTGATCATGGGAACCCATCGGAAACTGTGTTTAGGTTGCGTTGAATAGTCGTACTCGATGTAATAATCATGGGAGACTGTGTTTAGGTTGCGTTGAATAGTCGTACTCAATGTAATAATCATGGGAGACTGTGTTTAGGTTGCGTTGAATAGTCGTACTCGATGTAATAATCATGGGAGACTGTGTTTAGGTTGCGTTGAATAGTCGTACTCGATGTAATAATCATGGGAGACTGTGTTTAGGTTGCGTTGAATAGTCGTACTCGATGTAATAATCATGGGAGACTGTGTTTAGGTTGCGTTGAATAGTCGTACGATATAATAATCATGGGAAATTTTTTTTCGGTTCCATGATTTTATCGACACGCTACCAACATGGTACCGGAAACGATCGTTTCCGTGAAATCCAAAGGCCTGTAATTATATTGTGTATATTTGTGTGGCTGTATTAATTAAATTGCTCACCTCAATGATCGCCTTCATCACCAGTCCTGCCCCCTTTATGATGGCCATTGACGGATGCTGTAGAAAAACCAAAACATTTTTAAAACACTGAACTTTCTTCATTCACTATCATCACAGAAAATTGAACAGTTTACAGAACCACAGAACCAAACTGTATTTTTACATTCAACAGTTTACTGAACCACAGAACCAAACTGTGTTTTTACATTGAAAAGCTTACTGAACCACGTACAGAACCAAACTGTGTTTTTACATTGAACAGTTTACTGAACCACATACAGAACCAAACTGTGTTTTTATATTGAATAGTTTACTGAACCACGTACAGAACCAAACTGTATTTTTACATTGAACAGTTTACTGAATCACGTACAGAACCAAACTGTGTTTTTATATTGAACAGTTTACTGAACATTGTACAGAACCAAACTGTGTTTTTACATTGAACGATTTACTGAACCACAGAACCAAACTGTGTTTTTACATTGAACAGTTTACTGAACCACAGAACCAAACTGTGTTTTTACATTGAAAAGTTCACTGAACCACATACAGAACCAAACTGTGTTTTTACATTGAACAGTTTACTGAACCACAGAACCAAACTGTGTTTTTACATTGAACAGTTTACTGAACCACAGAACCAAACTGTGTTTTTACATTGAAAAGTTCAATGAACCACATACAGAACCAAACTGTGTTTTTATATTGAACAGTTTACTGAACCACAGAACTAAACTGTGTTTTTACATTCAACAGTTTACTGAACCACAGAACCAAACTGTGTTTTTATATTGAACAGTTTACTGAACCACAGAACCAAACTGTGTTTTTATATTCAACAGTTTACTGAACCACAGAACCACTGTATTTTAACATTGAACAGTTTACTTAACCACAAAACCAAACTGTGTTTTTACACATTGAATCGAACTGAAAACCACACATTGCATATTTGAATACAAAAAAACTAGTTATAACTATTTTTATAGGTTTGATTTTGAAGTATCTTTATATGAACACCAGTAGACTTGTAAAGGGAATCATCTTGTATTTATTTTTGATATCACATACAGAGGTCACTGTCAGTGGGGTTATCACACAGTCTACACATACAGAGGTCACTGTCAGTGGGGTTATCACACAGTCTACACATACAGAGGTCACTGTCAGTGGGGTTATCACATAGTCTACACATACAGAGGTCACTGTCAGTGGGGTTATCACAGTCTACACTAAAAGATAATGAGAATGACTCTGACCTTGATCCTGAAACTAATCTGCTTATTGTCTATTTGACTAAGGCCTGTAACTATCAGTACAGAGCCTTATACAAATACGCAGAACCAACCGAAGAAAGACTTGTTGTCAGTACTTAACCTTATACAAATATGCAGAACCAACCGAAGAAAGACTAGTTTTCAGTACAGAGCCTTATACAAATACGCATAACCAACCGAAGAAAGACTTGTTTTCAGTACAGAGCCTTATACAAATATGTAGAACCAACCGAAGAAAGATTTGTTTTCAGTACAGAGCCTTATACAAATACGCAGAACCAACCAACGAAAGACTTGTTTTCAGTACAGAGCCTTATACAAATACGTAGAACCAACCGAAGAAAGACTTGTTTTCACTACACAGCCTTATACAAATACACAGAACCAACCGAAGAAAGACTTGTTTTCAGTACAGAGCCTTATACAAATACACAGAACCAACCGAAGAAAGACTTGTTTTCAGTACAGAGCCTTATACTAATACACAGAACCAACCGAAAAAAGATTTGTTTTCAGTACAGAGCCTTATACGAATACACAGAACCAACCGAAGAAAGACTTGTTTTCAGTACAGAGCCTTATACAAATACACAGAACCAACCGAAGAAAGACTTGTTTTCAGTACAGAGCCTTATACAAATACGCAGAACCAACCGAAGAAAGACTTGTTTTCAGTACAGAGCCTTATACAAATACGCAGAACCAACCGAAGAAAGACTGTTTTCAGTACAGAGCCTTATACAAATACACAGAACCAACCAACGAAAGACTTGTTTTCAGTACAGAGCCGTATACAAATACGCAGAACCAACCAACAAAAGATTTGTTTTCAGTACAGAGCCTTATACAAATACGCAGAACCAACCGAAGAAAGACTTGTTTTCAGTACAGAGCCTTATACAAATACATAGAACCAACTGACGAAAGACTTGTTTTCAGTACAGAGCCTTATACAAATATGCAGAACCAACCGACAAAAGACTTGTTTTCAGTACAGAGCCTTATACAAATACGCAGAACCAACCGACAAAAGACTTGTTTTCAGTACAGAGCCTCATACAAATACGCAGAACCAACTGACAAGAGACTTGTTTTCAGTACAATGGCTTACTCAGAACACCTCAGCATTAAATGATTATTAAAAAAGTTTAAAAGTTTGTTTTGTTGAACGACACCACTAGAGAACATCGATTTGTTAATCATCGGCTATTGGATGACAAATGTTTGGTCATTTCTTTTGGAAACCTGCTACATTTTTCCATTGGCAGCAAAGTATCTTTCATATGCACTTTTCCACAGACAGAATAGTCATGGTGCTCTGACTAGAGCAAGAAATAACCCAATGGGCCCACCGACGGTGATCGATCCTAGACCGACTGTGCATCAGAATAAAGAGAAAGAAATAACCCAATGGGCCCACCGACGGTGATCGATCCTAGACCGACTGTGCATCAGAATAAAGAGAAAGAAATAACCCAATGGGCCCACCGACGATGATCGATCCTAGACCGACTGTGCATCAGAATAAAGAGAAAGAAATAACCCAATGGGCCCACCGACGGTGATCGATCCTAGACCGACCGTGCATCAGAATAAAGAGAAAGAAATAACCCAATGGGCCCACCGACGGTGATCGATCCTAGACCGACCGTGCATCAGAATAAAGTGCAAGAAATAACCCAATGGGCCCACCGACGGGGATCGATCCTAGACCGACCGTGCATCAGAATAAAGAGCAAGAAATAACCCAATGGGCCCACCGACGGGGATCGATCCTAGACCGACCGTGCATCAGAATAAAGAGCAAGAAATAACCCAATGGGCAAACCGACGGGGATCGATCCTAGACCGACCGTGCATCAGAATAAAGAGCAAGAAATAACCCAATGGGCAAACCGACGGGGATCGATCCTAGACCGACCGTGCATCAGAATAAAGTGCAAGAAATAACCCAATGGGCCCACCGACGGGGATCGATCCTAGACCGACCGTGCATCAGAATAAAGTGCAAGAAATAACCCAATGGGCCCACCGACGGGGATCGATCCTAGACCGACCGTGCATCAGAATAAAGAGAAAGAAATAACCCAATGGGCCCACCGACGGGGATCGATCCTAGACCGACCGTGCATCAGAATAAAGAGACATAAGCAATGAAGAAACCTGAAAGAGTTTGAACACAATCCTTCCATTGGCCGCCACCATTTCGAGAAGTTGGTCAAAGTGGTTGCCATCCGTCGTCTCGCTGTACGGGGCACACAGGGCAAACGTCAGGAAGTCCAGCATGGCCGATATCACCAATGCACCAGTGCTGTGCACCTACACAAAGAAAGCTTTAATTTAGTACCAGCCGTCAAAAGTGAGAGTTTCTTTTTCAATGAAACCACTTTAGTACATAAATTAATTATTTGTCAAAATAATTAATAAATAAAATAAAATAAGTAAATAAATAAAATAAATTATTAATCATCAGCTAATGTATATCAAACATTTGGTAATTCTGACAGTCTTCAAAGAAAACTCACTACATTTTTGCAGTAGCAAGAAATATTTTGTACAGGCTAACAAGATTGTGTTACATGTGAAAACAATATGCCAATATCACGAACATAGAGGCTAGATACTACCCAACTAAGTGTCTGTTACACTAGTTGTTTCAATATTTATCTAACAAGCAAAACCAACACAAGTTGTAGGTGCAATGTTACAACACGTTAGTAAGATAAATTATGTATAAACGATGAGCTGTAGGTTCAAGTTTACATAACGTTAGTAAGATAAATGTTATATAAATGCTAGTAAAGTATATAAACAACAAGCTGCACATTAAATTTTATATATTACAGATACAAGTTTAGTATTGAGTTTCTTACATATCATCCACAAAAAACACACATTTAAAATAGATTTTAAACATCTTTTCCAGTTGTAACTTACTTACTGTATATTCACAGTTAACTTGTATGTGTATATTCACAGTTAACTTGTATGTGTATATTCACAGTTAACTTGTATGTGTATATTCACAGTTAACTTGTATGTGTATATTCACAGTTAACTTGTATGTCACAGATTAGAGCGGGTTTTGTTTGCTTTTTGTTTTTGTTTAAATATTATATAATTATTTAATATTCCCGGACTAATTTGGCCGTATCATTGTTATTTCATCACTGTGAAGCAGCGAATCGCTGTATCTCCCACATGTGATACTGCTGTGTGATGCAAAACCTTTCAAACAGGTGCAATAAAAACATGTATTACACACCACATGGTAATTAAACTTCTCCATCAACTCTTGCAGGAATTTCCGAGATGACAACAAAGATGCTTTGTTCAGCTGTTCTTGTCGTAGATCATAGTTGTCATGCATAGGCTGGAAAAATAAACACAATCAACAGCTGGAGTATATTGAAGTAAACTTTGTTTTCTTTAACGACACCACTAGAGCACATTGATTTATTAATTATCAGCTATTGGATGTCAAACATTTGGTAATTCGGACATATAGTCTTAGAGGGTAAAAGCCACTACATTTCTTTCATTAGTAACAAGTTATCTTTTATATGCCCAATATTCGGCACTTCTTTTAGTATGGTCCAAATATCGCGAACATTGAAACATCACTTGGGAGGGAAAACTTTAAGATCATTATGGAAGCTGTTGAAGAATATGCTAACATATGAGTGGAAAGCTGCTACATTTTCCCATTAGTACCAAGTAATCTTTTATAGGCACCATCCCACACACAGGATAGTACATACCATGGCCTTTGAAATGCCAGTCGTGGTGAACTGGCTGGGACAAGAAATAGGCCAATGGGACCAGAGACCGGTATCGATCCTAAATCGACGGTGCATCAGGCAAGCTCTTTATTTAAGTAGTAATTAATCATCATCTATTTAATGTGAAACTTTTATTTAAGTAGTAATTAATCATCATCTATTTAATGTAAAACTTTTATTTAAGTAGTAATTAATCATCATCTATTTAATGTGAAACTTTTATTTAAGTAGTAATTAATCATCATCTATTTAATGTGAAACTTTTATTTAAGTAGTAATTAATCATCATCTACATGTATTTAATGTGAAACTTTTATTTAAGTAGTAATTAATCATCATCTATTTAATGTGAAACTTTTATTTAAGTAGTAATTAATCATCATCTATTTAATGTGAAACTTTTATTAATTCTTACACAGTCTTCCGTTGTTTTGTTTAACACTATCTAGAACATTGTTATTAATTCTCACAGTCTTCACTTGTTTTGTTTAACACTATCTAGAACACTGTTATTAATTCTCAGTCTTCCATTGTTTTGTTTAACACTATCTAGAACATTGTTATTAATTCTTACAGTCTTCCATTGTTTTGTTTAACACTATCTAGAACATTGTTATTAATTCTCTCAGTCTTCACTTATTTTGTTTAACACTATCTAGAACACTGTTATTAATTCTCAGTCTTCAGTTGTTTTGTTTAACACTATCTAGAACACTGTTATTAATTCTCAGTCTTCAGTTGTTTTGTTTAACACTATCTAGAACACTGTTATTAATTCTCACAGTCTTCACTTGTTTTGTTTAACACTATCTAGAACATTGTTATTAATTCTTACACAGTCTTCAGTTGTTTTGTTTAACACTACCTAGAACACTGTTATTAATTCTTACAGTCTTCAGTTGTTTTGTTTAACACTATCTAGAACACTGTTATTAATTCTTACAGTCTTCACTTGTTTTGTTTAACACTATCTAGAACATTGTTATTAATTAATCATTGTCAAATATTTGATAATTCTGACACAGTCTTTTGTTTGTTTCAATACCAACAGTAGAGAGAATTGATTAATTATCAGATACTGGATGCTAAATGCTTATTAATTCTGACATTGTCTTCTACTTTAGAGCAGAGAGCATGTCATGAGTGACAATGAAAGCTACTGACCTGCATTAGAGCAGACAGCATGTTGTGAGTCACTATGAAAGCTACTGACCTGCATTAGAGCAGAGAGCATGTTGTGAGTCACAATGAAAGCTACTGACCTGCATTAGAGCTGAGAGCATGTTGTGAGTCACAATGAAAGCTACTGACCTGCATTAGAGCAGAGAGCATGTTGTAAGTCACAATGAAAGCTACTTACCTGCATCAGAGCTGAGAGCATGTTGCGAGTCACAATGAAAGCTACTGACCTGCATTAGAGCAGACAGCATGTTGTGAGTCACTATGAAAGCTATTTACCTGCATCAGAACTGAGAGCAGGTTGCGAGTCCCTATGAAAGCTACTTACCTGCATTAGAGCAGAGAGCATGTGGTGAGTCACTATGAAAGCTACTTACCTATATCATAGCAGAGAGCATGTCATCACTATGAAAGCTACTTACCTGCATTAGAGCAGAGAGCATGTGGTGAGTCACTATGAAAGCTACTTACCTGCATCAGAGCAGACAGCATGTGGTGAGTCACTATGAAAGCTACTGACCTGCATTAGAGCAGAGAGCATGTGGTGAGTCACTATGAAAGCTACTTACCTGCATCAGAGCAGACAGCATGTGGTGAGTCACTATGAAAGCTACTTACCTGCATCAGAGCAGACAGCATGTCGAGGGCTGCGTGAGTCACCCCGTCATCATGTCTCTTGAGTGCCTTCACAACCTTCAGTCCAACCTTTTCTCGCATTCTGAAAATATAAGAAATATGTAAATATAAGAAAGGAATTACAGGATATTAAATGAGCTTCCTTTCATAACATGTTTATGTCCCAAGTGAAATAATGTTCAATTGTCATGAGCTTTAGCAAGTGACAGACGTGATATCAAATGGTAGGGAACATAATATCCTATTTATTACTCATAATCAATTTTAATTTATTTCACTGGACATAATGCTTTCTAATCATAAGATTTAATCATATGTGTAATGGAAACTATTACTCACTTTGGTAGTGAAGTGAATAACTCAAATATAAACTATTATCCACTGTGGCAGTTATGTGATGTAACAGACTATTACCCACTGGTAGTGATGTGAAGGAGCCAACCATTACCCACTGTGGCAGTGATGTGAAGGAGCCGACGATTACCCACCATGGCAGTGATGTGAAGGAGCCGACTATTACTCACCATGGCAGTGGTGTGAAGGAGCAGACTATTACCCACCATGGCAGTGATGTGAAGGAGCAGACTATTACCCACCATGGCAGTGATGTGAAGGAGCCGACTATTACCCACCATCTCAGTGATGTGAAGGAACCGACTATCACCCACCATGGCAGTGATGTGAAGGAACAGACTATCACCCACCATGGCAGTGATGTGAAGTAACCGACTATCACCCACCATGGCAGTGATGTGAAGGAACCGACTATCACCCACCATGGCAATGATGTGAAGTAACCGAATATTACCCACCATGGCAGTGATGTGAAGGAGCCGACTATCACCCACCATGGCAGTGATGTGAAGGAGCCGACTATCACCCACCGTGGCAGTGATGTGAAGGAGCCGACTATCACCCACCAAGGCAGTGATGTGAAGGAGCCGACTATCACCCACCATGGCAGTGATGTGAAGGAGCCGACTATTACCCACCGTGGCAGTGATGTGAAGGAGCCGACTATCACCCACCATGGCAGTGATGTGAAGGAGCCAACTATTACCCACCGTGGCAGTGATGTGAAGGAGCCGAAGCCGGCCTTGGATGCGACGAGTCTGCGCAGCGCATGGAACTGAGCCTCAAGGTCAACGACCTCAATCGTGTTCTGGTCGCCCTCGTTCTCCAGCAGCTTCGTCAGCGTCAAGTTGATCAGCTTCTCCTTGTTCTGGGCAAACAGGCCCTGAGTTACAACACACAAATAAACATGGTCAGCTTAGGTGCAAATAGGCCTTGAGTTACAACACACACACACACACACACACACACGTCAGTTCAAACACAAATAAAACAAGCCCCGATTTCAAACACAAATAAACAAGCCCTGATTTCATACATAAATAAACAAGCCCTGATTTCATACACAAACATTGTCAGTTTAGGTTTAAACAGATCTCTACTACTTCATAACAGGGGTTAACAAGCCTTGATTTCAAAACACAAACATTGTTTAGGTTTAAACAGATCTCTACTACTTCATAACAGGGGTTAATAAGCCCTGATTTCAAAACACAAACATTGTCAGTTTAGGTTTAAACAGATCTCTACTACTTCATAACAGATTAACAAGCCTTGATTTCAAAACACAAACATTGTTTAGGTTTAAACAGATCTCTACTACTTCATAACAGGGGTTAATAAGCCCTGATTTCAAAACACAAACATTGTCAGTTTAGGTTTAAACAGATCTCTACTACTTCATAACAGATTAACAAGCCTTGATTTCAAAACACAAACATTTAGGTTTAAACAGATCTCTACTACTTCATAACAGGGGTCAACAAGCCCTGATTTCAAAACACAAACATTGTTTAGATTTAAACAGATCTCTACTACTTCATAACAGATTAACAAGCCCTGATTTCAAAACACAAACATTGTTTAGATTTAAACAGATCTCTACTACTTCATAACAGGGGTTAACAAGCCCTGATTTCAAAACACAAGTGAATTGTCAGTGTTTCTGCCAGAAAGACATTTTTGGGTCAGGTGCTATGGAACTGAATATTTACAATGTGTGTGCTGAATGCAACCAGTCGACAGAAAGAAAATTACTTAATTTTAGGGTTAGGGTTAAAAAAAATCATACAGTAATAAGATTATTAATTTTGTCAAAAGGTGTTAACTTAAAAAAAGAAAATCTGCAAAAGAATTTTGATATAGCGCCATACCAGTTTTACCCTCTGGCAGAAACCCCGATTGTCAGTTTTAGTTTAAAACAGATCTGTACTGTGCCATAACTGGTGTGTGTGTGTGTGTGTGTCCATGAATGTGTGTGTGTGTGTGTGTGTGGTGTGCATGTGTTTCAGGGAGGTTGATTTTGTTCAGTATCGCCTCCAGATTTGTCTTGCAGATTGTTATACTATTCTAACATGTTAAACAGTAGTTGCTATTGAATTTTCAGTGGACTAGCAACAGTCACTAAACAAATTTTTTGAAATACAAACTATTTCTTTGATGTGCCAGTGTAAAACAGACTATTGCCTAGTATGCCAGTGTCAAACAGACTATTGCCTGGTGTGCCAGTGTCAAACAGACTATTGACTGGTGTGCCAGTGTAAAACAAACTATTGCCTGGGTGTGCCAGTGTAAAACAGACTATTGCCTGGGTGTGCCAGTGTAAAACAGACTATTGCCTAGTGTGCCAGTCTCAAACAGACTATTGACTGGTGTGCCAGTGTAAAAGAAACTATTGCCTGGGCATGCCAGTGTAACACCTACATCTTGTGTGACAGCATGGAGGAGACCACTGTATGATACGTTAGCATTAAAGCGCATCACAGCTTCCTTGAATGTCATGTTTCCTGGAGAAAAAAAGAGAAAATGACACAATTTGATCAAAAATCAGTGTTAAAGATCAGCTGATGAAAGTGTACAAAACAAAGATCAAAGTGTTCAAGATCAGCTGATGAAAGTGTACAAAACAAAGATCAAAGTGTTCAACATCAGCTGATGAAAGTGTACAAAACAAAGGTCAAAGTGTTAAAGATCAGCTGATGAAAGTGTACAAAACAAAGGTCAAAGTGTTAAAGATCAGCTGATGAAAGTGTACAAACAAAGGTCAAAGTGTTAAACATCAGATGATGAAAGTGTACAAAACAAAGATCAGTGTTCAACATCAGCTGATGAAAGTGTACAAAACAAAGACCAAAGTGTTAAACATCAGCTGATGAAAGTGTACAAAACAAAGGTCAAAGTGTTAAACATCAGCTGATGAAAGTGTACAAAACAAACATCAACGGTCAAAGTGTTAAACATCAGCTGATGAAAGTGTACAAAACAAAGGTCAAAGTGTTAAAGATCAGCTGATGAAAGAAAGAAAGAAGTGTTTTATTTAACGACGCACTCAACACATTTTATTTACGGTTATATGGCGTCAGACATATGGTTAAGGACCACACAGATTTTTTTAGAGGAAACCCGCTGTCGCCACATAGGCTACTCTTTTATGACAGGCAGCAAGGGATCTTTTATTTGCGCTTCCCACAGGCAGAATAGCACAAACCATGGCCTTTGTTGAACCAGTTATGGATCACTGGTCGGTGCAAGTGGTTTACACCTACCCATTGAGCCTTGCGGAGCACTCACTCAGGGTTTGGAGTCGGTATCTGGATTAAAAATTCCATGCCTCGACTGGGATCCGAACCCAGTACCTACCAGCCTGTAGACCGATGGCCTGCCACGACGCCACCGAGGCCGGTCAGCTGATGAAAGTGTACAAAACAAACATCAACAGTCAAAGTGTTAAACATCAGATGATGAAAGTGTACAAAACAAAGATCAAAGTGTTAAACATCAGATGATGAAAGTGTACAAAACAAACATCAACGGTCAAAGTAAGATAGTTGTCAGTGAGTTAGGTAACTATTGACTATTCACCTTAAGACAGTTGTCAGCGAGTTAGGTAACTATTGACTACCGTATAATCGAAAATTTTCGTGGTCTTAATTTTTCGTGGTTTGGGGTATAAAAACATTTTAAGGTTTCTTATTTTCGTCGTTTGCCAAATCTAAATTGAAAGTGATTTTATTTTCGAGTTTTACTAAGTCTAGTTGCCAGAATACTTGCTATTGTTGATTAAGTTTCACCTCGGCTGCCAGTTGTTCGATACCACCGACGTGTAAAGTTAAACAATAGAACAGTCACCTGTAGCCTAATTGGCCACTGTGATACCCAGTATGCTATTCGCCAGACAACTGATCACAGTCTTTGATTTTGTGTAAAGCCAATTACGACATATGTGTGAACAAACCACTCAAGGACGCCCTAAAGTCTGAGTTCACCACATGGTATTCAAAGCAGGTTTCCCTGGCTATGAAAGACGGCGAAGTTGTAACAGACATCAAGATTGAAATACATACTTCGGCGATAAAACCAATTCATGCAAGGTCACGAAGGTGGATTATGAGTTATGGCAGAATTAAAAATACGCCAGGAAATGTTGAAATCTGCATTCATCCACCCCAAAATCACCGATGCAGTGCGGGCGGACATTGACAAAAACAATATACGAAATTTAAAAATGCTTTTTTAAAATTCTAACTTGTTGTCTTGACTATACTATTCTCTTGTCGTATCTGGTGGACTGCACGTGACAGGAAATAAAATGTTCCGTTAAATTGTCAGTGTGTTATGGTTTTCATAATAAATATTTTAGATAGAATTTGTTGATTTTTTCAAATATTTTCAAGGATTTATATTTTCGATGCTGACTACTTACCCTCGAAACCCACGAAAATAAAAATCCTCGAAAATTTACGGTTATAAGGTATTCACCTTAAATAGTTGTCAGTAAGTTAGGTAACTATTGACTATTCACCTTAAGACAGTTGTCAGTGAGTTAGGTAACTATTGACTATTCACCTTAAGACAGTTGTCAGTCAGTTAGGTAACTATTGACTATTCACCTTAAGACAGTTGTCAGTCAGTTAGGTAACTATTGACTATTCACCTTAAGACAGTTGTCAGTCAGTTAGGTAACTATTGACTATTCACCTTAAGACAGTTGTCAGTGAGTTAGGTAACTATTGACTATTCACCTTAAGACAGTTGTCAGTGAGTTAGGTAACTATTGACTATTCACCTTAAGACAGTTGTCAGTGAGTTAGGTAACTATTGACTATTCACCTTAAGACAGTTGTCAGTGAGTTAGGTAACTATTGACTATTCACCTTAAGACAGTTGTCAGTGAGTTAGGTAACTATTGACTATTCACCTGGAGGAGACTGCATGAACTTCATGTGTTGTGCTTCCACCTCCTCATCCACTGGAACTGTGAACGGACCTAAATATACAAATAGTTGTGTAAACCACTACTACCATTTACAAAAATGAGAGAGAGAGAGAGAGAGAGAGAGAGAGAGAGAGAGAGAGAGAGAGAGAGAGACAGACAGACAGAGAGAGAGAGAGAGACAGACAGACAGACAGAGACAGAGAGAAAGAAAGAAAGAGAGAAAGAGTCAGACAGAGTGAAAGTCAAACAGACATAAAGAGAGGAAGGGGGGGGGGAAGTCAGAGAGAGGGGGAAGAGTCAGAGAGTGACATACAGAGAGTGAGAGACCGACAGATAGATACAGGTGGACAGAGAAAGACACAGTGAGGCAGACAGATAAAGAAACAGACAAGCTTGGAGACAGGTAGAGGTGAGAGAGAGGGGAAGGTGACACAAGGACAGAGGGGGAGGGAGAAGGGCAGGGAGAGACACAGAGGGGAGGGAGGGGAGGGAGAGGGGGAGAGGGATGGGAGAGACAATGATAAAGTGCAACAAGAGGGGGAGGGAGAGACAAGGACAGAGGGGAGGGAGAGACAAGGACACAGGGGAGGGAGAGACAAGGACAGAGGGAATGGAGAGACAAGGACAGAGAGGAGGGAGAGGCAAGGACAGAGGGGAGGGAGAGACAAGGACAGAGGGGAGGGAGAGGCAAGGACAGAGGGATGGAGAGGCAAGTACAGAGGGAAGGGAGAGACAAGGACAGAGGGGAGGGAGATACAAGGACAGAGGGGAGGGAGAGACAAGGATAGAAGGGAAGAGATCAAGATGGGGGGGATAAGGATAGAGGGGAGGGAGAGACAAAGATAGAGGGGAGGGAGAGACAAGGATAGAGGGGAGGGAGAGGCAAGGACAGAGGGGATGGAGAGACGAGGACAGAGGGGAGGGAGAGACATTGATAGAGGGAAGGGAGAGACGGGGCTAGAAGAGAAGAGACCAAGACAGAGGGGAGGGAGCGACAAGGACAGAGGGGAGAGAAAGACAAGGATAGAAGGGAAGAGAACAAAACAGAGGGGAGGGACAGAGAGGGACAGAGAAGGACAGAGGGGAGGGAGAGACAAGGACAGAGGGGAGGGAGAGACAAGGACAGAGGGGAGGCTGAGACAAGGATAGAGGGAGGGAGAGACAAGGATAGAGGGATGGAGGGTGAAAGGAGAACAAGTAAAAGACACATACACACACATGAACATAAATTTAAACATCACACAAATGAACAAAATTGTTCAAAAGTTTGGAGAGAAATACCATTCTCAACTTTCTTGACATCTCCTGGTAACATAAATCAAGTTATTTCAATCCCTGCATATACTCACACACATACACACACATATATACACACCCACACACATACACTCACACATACACACTAATGGACCCAGTATACATAGGACAGACAACACCACTAATGGACTCATCCAGTACACACAGGACAGACAACACCACTAATGGACTCATCCAGCACACATAGGACAGACAACACTACTAATGGACTTATCCAGTACATAGGACACACAACACTACTAATGGACTCATCCAGCACACATAGGACAGACAAAACTACTAATGGACTCATCCAGCACACATAGGACAGACAACACTACTAATGGACTCATCCCGTACATATGACAGACAACACTACTAATGGATCATCCAGTACATAGGACAGACAACACCACTAATGGACTCATCCAGTACATAGGACAGACAACACCACTAATGGACTCATCCAGTACATAGGACAGACAACACCACTAATGGACTTATCCAGTACATAGGACAAACAATACTACTAATGGACTCATCCATGTTATAGGACTCACCCAGTACAGACACCACACTAATGGACTCATCCAGTACGTAGGACAGACACCACTACTAATGGACTCATCCAGTACGTAGGACAGACACCACTACTAATGGACTCATCCAGTACGTAGGACAGACACCACTACTAATGGACTCACCCAGTATACATAGGACAGACACCACAACTAATGGACTCATCCAGTATATAGGACAGACAACACTACTAATGGACTCACCCAGTATACATAGGACAGACACCACTACTAATGGACTCATCCAGTACATAGGACAGACACCACTACTAATGGACTCACTCAGTATACATAGGACAGACAACACTACTAATGGACTCACTCAGTATACATAGGACAGACAACACTACTAATGGACTCACTCAGTATACATAGGACAGACAACACTACTAATGGACTCATCTAGTACACATAGGACAAACAACACTACTAATGGACTCATCCAGTACACGAAGGACAGACAACTCCACTAGTGGACTCACCCAGTACACAGGACAGACAACAATACTAATGGACTCACCCAGTACACTGAACAGACACCACTACAAATGGACTCACCGAGTCTGTATCCTCGATCAGTGGTCATCATCTTCACACAGATGTCTCGGTTTCCCGCTGCACGGACTCCGTCGAGTAGAGAGGCGATCAGGGCATCTCTGGAGAAACAAAGACAAAACTCAGTCAATCTGACACAAAACTCACTCAATCTGACGCAAAACTCACTCAATCCGACACAAAACTGACTCATTCTGACACAAAACTCACTCAATCCGACACAAAATTCACTCATTCCGACACTAAACTCACTTATTCCGACACAAAATTCACTCATTCTGACACAAAACTCACTTAATCTAACACAAAACTTACTTATTCTGATATAAAACTCACTTAATCTGACACAAAACTCAGTTATTCTGACATAGAACTTACTCATTCTAAAACAAAACTAATTTTGAACTCAATTATACCTTACAGTATGTTGGTATGTCAGGGTTTTAGATGTCACTAATTTTGAACTCAATTATACCTTACAGTATGTTGGTATGTCAGGGTTTTAGATGTCACTAATTTTGAACTCAATTATACCTTACAGTATGTTTGTATGTCAGGGTTTTAGATTTGGACACCACAGGCTTTTTCTTGCAGTAGTGTTAATAATAGCTGGTAAAGAGTTCTACATATTCAGAGATCATTTCAAGTTATTTTAATCTAATTACAGCTTTATATCGCATTAATTTTGAGGTGAAATGTGTTAAGGTAAGCATATTTCTATTTAATTTGGGCTCGATTATTTAGGGCATGCTTATTTTGGGCCCACTCTTCATCGCCTCAGCTTTGGTGCAATCTAAAGCCAGCAATGAAAAAAAACCCATATATTTTACAAAGTAAAACAATGTCCGCGTTAGAAATATGTCTATAGAAAAATTCAGTACCAACCTGTTTGTAGACAAGAAAGTGTTCTAGAGGAAAATTCTGTGCCAACCTGTCTGTAGACAAGAATGTCTTCTATAGAAAAACTCTGTACCAACCTGTCTGTAGACAAGAATGTGCTCTATAGAAAATTTCTGTACCAACCTGTCTGTAGACATGAAAGTGTTCTATAGAAAACGTCTGTACCAACCTGTCTGTAGACATGAACGTTCGAACGTCTCCCTTCACATGTTCAATAGAAAACTTCTGTGGGTTCGTCCGATCACGGATTATTGCAAAAATCTAAATTTAAAAAAAAAAAAAGTTGGGTACAATATACATCATAGTGAAGAATCAATTTTCATGTTTTACTAACGAGACTGGCAAGGCCACAATGGCTCGCACATCATATGCTGAGTAGCGATGGTGTAAATAAATCCACGTACCTACCATTGTACCAAACAGTTGTTATTAAGTAGTTAGAGAGCATTAGTCCAACATCACATTTCTTTAACATTTTGTAATACATTCCATCATGTCATTTTACATAATTACATAATTACATAATTAGTATTTTCTTTAGTAGCCTAAAGTGGCAGCGAAAATACTTGCCGAAAACCATGTTTTGAACTCAAATTTATAAGTCGTGGTGTTTTCGATAAGGATTTTATGCACCAATATATATAAGCTGAATCTTTTCTTTAGGAAGGTATTTCTAGACTATTTTATGGGGGTTTTCCAATACGATTTTTATGTCAACGAGTGATGTGTGAAAACCATATTTTCACGAACTGCAAAGCAATAAGTGAAAATATGGTTTTAACACATCACGAGTTGACATAAGAACCATATTAGAAAAAATGGCATGAAATGGTCTATTTATTATATAACTTTTTTCTAGGTTTTTTTACAATATCTTTAGCTTTTTTTGTTAATGTCTATCGAAAGCATGTAATGCCATGATGTATTTCATCCAGTTAAACTTTTGTAGAAAATGTATGTACTTGACCATGGAATTTTTTAAAGAAATACGAATAAAAAGTATTTTTATTTGATTATTAAATTAATATTTACTTAATAATACTGCAGTGTAAACATACCTGACAAAATGTCCTCCCCAAAAACACAAAATGAATGGAACGGCAAGTTTAAAAACTTACACTCAACGACAGGACATTGTGTCACCATTAGTTAGCTTCGCATTCAATCAGTTTTAGATATTTTATTGTAATTGCACTTCATATCTATTTTTTATAGGTACAATTGTGTAAATTACATTATTATATTTTTCAAATACGACCACATCATCAAACTCAAAATAATTTACAAACTGATTCATTAATATTCACAAAAATATAAATATGATGTCTGTATTTTCAATGTAACTAAAATACAGTGAAAATATGACTTTTCACAAAAATATAAATATGGTGTCTATATTTTCACTGTAACTAAAATACAGTGAAAATATGACTTTTCACCAAAGATTACTTTTATGGTTTCTGTAGATCTATACATTACATTGCCATGTACATGTACATGTATATAATAAATGGCAATATACAGTACTCATTTTATCGCCTGAATGTTTCTAGACTCAAAGATTAGTCGTTTGCTACGTACGAAACAATAAATATTAGGAAGTAAAAAGAACTTTAAGCTACTACAAACAGTAGGATGATTAGCATCACTTTGAATATAGAGATTCTGATATTCTAAACAAGAACATGTATTTTATGTGTAATGTTAGTCACAAGAAAGACTCGGTTAGTTGGAAAAAGATTCTGATATTCTAAACAAGAACATGTATTTAATATGTAATGTTAGTCACAAGAAAGACTCGGTTAGTTGGAAAAAGATTCTGATATTCTAAACAAGAACATGTATTTAATGTGTAATGTTAGTCACAAGAAAGACTCGGTTAGTTGGAAAGAGATTCTCATATTCTAAACAAGAACATGTATTTAATGTGTAATGTTAGTCACAAGACTCGGTTAGTTGGAAAAAGATTCTGATATTCTAAACAAGAACATGTATTTAATGTGTAATGTTAGTCACAAGAAAGACTCGGTTAGTTGGAAAGAGATTCTCATATTCTAAACAAGAACATGTATTTAATGTGTAATGTTAGTCACAAGACTCGGTTAGTTGGAAAAAGATTCTCATATTCTAAACAAGAACAGGTATTTAATGTGTAATGTTAGTCACAAGAAAGACTCGGTTAGTTGGAAAAAGATTCTGATATTCCTAACAAGAACAGGTATTTAACGTGTACTGTTAGTCAACATCAGGGTTAAAAATTATCAGTCGCCCAGTCACCCATGGCGACCTTTATTGGCCAAGGTAAACTTATAATTTTACAAAAGTAGTCTGTTGGGCGACCATCGATTTTACTGTCGTCGTATGTCTTGTTTTACGTTTAAGAGATTTGCATGAAATGAGAACAGATCAGATCTAAAGTGATACCAGGACTTACATGATGATATAACCGTCCAAATATTACTGTAATAAACAATAAGTATGTTTTCATGCTTTGTAATAGAATACATCATATTTAATTTTTCTTTCGATATTTATTTTATTAGTAGCCTACTACTGTAGCATTTACAATATCCATATTAAATGCACACGTGTACGTGCTTTGTCTATAGGAGGACAGCCACACTCAAAGAAATCCTTTACTGGAAATGCTACCCCCTCTTGTATCGGCATTTTGTTTATTTTATCACTCTTGCATTACCACAGAGGACTGCCACCCAGACAAGTCTATATACTAAAGCATGTGCAGTTCTACCTTTATCCTCTTTGTACCGCATATGTTTTTGTTTTTGTTTGTTATGTTTGGGCTTTTTTACTTCAGACAATGCAAGTCAAGCATATCTTGACTATTGTGGCATTTTGTCTTCACCCCTGTATTAAAAATGAGATTTAATATGCATTATTTAATGGTAATTTGTAAAGAAACTTTTTTTTCTTTTTTTTCTACTGTCCCCAGAAACATAAGTTGGGGCCTTGAATCATTGCTGTACATGGTATTATAATTAAAGATATACACTCGTATATAAAGCACTTTTAAAACAATGTGTGTGCGTGCATGTGTATGAGAGAGAGAGAGAGAGAGAGAGAGAGAGAGAGAGAGAGAGAGAGAGAGAGAGAGAGAGAGAGAGAGAGAGAGCGAGAGAGAGACAGACAGACAGACAGACAGACACGGACATGTGGAGTAACAGGGATGAAGCCAAAGATAGACGAAAGGGAACACAAATGGCGCGAACCGTATACACACATACATAGTATTCAGATAGGCTTAACAGGATACTGTAAAACGGGATATTAGCAATGCAAAAGCCTTACATAACTGAAGGGGAAATATTCTGGAGACTAGGAAGAAGAGTACTAGAAATAGAAACAAAGAGTGAGAGAAGGAAAAAAAAATACTTTCTTGAAAGATAAATAAGATCAATGAGATCTTAAAAAGAAAAGGATTTATAGAAAGTCGAGATACGTTTTCCGAACTGGCAATATTTTGCATAAAAGTATGTTTATTAGCATATTCGTATATTTTGTTATTAATAAGTTTATACATGCATTTATACAATTTGTTTGAGGAACTGTTGCCAAGGTTCCCACTGATCATCAAAGTCTTTATACAGGCAATTTTTATAAAATATATATTTTTCCATCTGTATTTTATCAATAATGAATCTTAGCATTGCGTTTTTATTTAATCTGATCTTTTGTAATTTCGTTCTATATATATAATACTTAATATTAATAATCAACCAATAAATAAAACAATGCTTTTTTGTTATGATACGAAATAAAACCATATTTTTATCCAACTGAAATTTTTCACTTTTTTTAATGCCCATTCTTCTACTGCTTTCCATAAGACTAACTTAGAGCACTCATAAAATAAGTGTTCCAGTGTTTCTGGCATAAGATGACAAAAATCGCAAATATTAGAATCAACATATTTTATTTTATTTAGAAATATATTTGTAGATGTTATCCTGTGTAAAATTTTATACTGAAACCATAATAAAGATCAGTCTTTAATAGTTTTGAATGGCAGAGCATAATACTTTCCCCATACTTGTGAAGTGAAGTCAAACCCCAATACTGAATATCTTTTTTGGGACGTAGTGTGATTTAATATTGCGTATATTTGCTTACTTAGGTTTGTATCTTTTAAAAATAGTTTTATTTTAAACGGAAGAATCGGGTTGCAAACAGTGTTAAAACTTTGGTTGTTTGATTTTGTTGTTTTACAAATATATAATTGAATGGCTCTGATTAAAGAAGCATATTCTAAAAAAATTGGATTGTACTTGATGTTTTGTTATGAAAGTAATTCATTAATGTCCCATTTTCGTCTATTAGATCTTGAATAAATATTATGCCTTTTTGCAAATACTTCATATAAATAAAAGGTTTGTCGTGTTTTTTTCTTAATTTTGCTATTGTACCAAATGTTTAGGCTCATTAAATCTTCATTATTATCAGGCGTTTCTTTCTGTTGAATGGTAGGTAAGCCAGCTTTGTAACACATCTTTCCAAAAATTATTTTGAATTTTTGTTATTGTTAGCTGAATATAATAATCTCCATATTTAATCAAATGGTATGGATGTAATAGCTCACAAGACCAGTATTTCATGGCAGAAACAATTAAAATGACCTTCAACTTTTATTGTACACATCACTCTCTTACACTCAGTGTAATATAAACATTATCTCATGGGAACTCATGAAGTATTGTGTGTATCACACACACACACACGATGACTTGTCACCACTAAGTACTCACATCACAGAGAGGTTTACACGTGACGATGTTGTAGGTGCCTGGGTCACGCTCCACCATGCACGTCTCAGTCAGACAGAGGATTCGGCGGACCGTATCGGCATGCCTGTGTGTCAGTTTCTGTACTGTGAATTCAGCATATGATGTCAAAGCTTCATCAGTACTAAAATGAAAGAAACAAACAAATAAAAATCTGGTTAATGACACCTCAGTACTACAGCTAGTTGGGGTCTAACATTTGATTATTTAACACTTGGTCGAGAATGAGAAAGGAAAGGAAAGTTTGTTTAACACATGAGGTTTTTGGTGTCAACCATAAAAGGGTTATTTTGATATTTGGTTGATAAAGGAGGAAAGGAAAGTCATTACGACACAATATATTACAATATTTGTGTTTCTTTGGCTGTTCACAATACATAGAGATCATAGAAATAAATGACGGGAGGCCAAAGCATAGGGTGTGAGGTGATAATAAAGAGATGGATGGAGGGACGTGGAGATATATGGAGACATACAGGTGATGCGCCAGTTCCGGATCACTTCAAACAAAATTGTGAATTCTGTCAACATGTATGACTTTTAAAAGAAATGCTTGGTAAGAAAGACAATCAACCACATAAATAAACAGTGATCTAAAATGTAAATTTAGGTAAACATCTGACACCAAAAACGTACGTCAGTTGTAGATCACTTTGTCCAGTTTCGAAAATAGCGGCTTTAAAAACACTATTTCCAACATCTTAGCACTTTCAGTACATTCGTGGATTTTGCCTGACAATATGGCTATTTGCAACTCCATAAGGTACCCACCCCCCTGATTATGCCCTTAATTAGCCATTTCTAAAATTGATTGAAAATTAACCATGGCGTCCCATGACATCAGATGTACAGGGCTTGTGTCAAAAATAAAGGTGTGACCCTTATTATTTTTGTTTTGTACTTTCAACAAGTATGAATTATATTTGATTTCTGGCATTTTATTATATAATAATAATTAATAATAATAATAATATTTTGTATTTATTACTGTATATAATAATAATGATAATGATAATAATTATTATTATTATTATTATTGTATTGATGACTTTTAAAGACACATTTTCTTTGTGAAAGGAACAATCAGCTTGAAAAATCAGCACCTTTCATTGGAAATAGAAAGAAATGACATCTCAGCAAAATATCAACTTTTGGACTGTTTAGTATTTATCATAATATTAAAATTAAGTAAATTTATAGCAGGACGGTTAGACCCCTAGTTAATAATGATAAATATTAATATAATGATACACACTAAACAGTCACAAAGTGGATTTTTGTTTTTTTAATTCCTTCTTTGGGATGCCCTTTTGACATGTTGTTCCATTTGCCTTTTTCCAGTTAGTCCCACTACCCTACAACATATTTCCTGGATCTGCTCCTGAATCTAGATTTATTTTCAATGACAGCCTAAAGGCTAGGGCTAGCTCAGGTTGACCTTGCGAATACACAGATCAGTCGCCGACTGACTTTCCTGCATCAGAATGCGATTGCGTAAAAAAAAACCCTCAAAAAAAACAATCCCACTGAAAACATTAATCCACCCTATAATGGTACAGACTGTTGAAATGAGAAGCTGCATATAGAGATTTCCACTTCGTTGACAAAACAAAATAGAGGACCCCCTTCCCCCTTTTCCCCAAGTCGAGCAGTCAATATGCGAAAAGCACATGCAGTGGCACATGCGAAACAGACCACTGGCGGTGGCAGGGTTTTATAAAGGTCCTCTAAGTTGTTAAACTTGTGCCGATTCTTTGTTCTTTGTATAGTAAAATGATTTTTCAATCAATCAGTCAGTCAATGGGGTGGAGGCCTCTCGCAGTGAGGCTAGCTAGCACAATACTGAATCGTCTTATGAAGCAAATACAAGACGTGTGCAGTGATTTTAGCAGAGACGTGGGGTCTAGACTGGCGATCTAACATTGGCCATACAGGCTCCCATTTTTGTAGGGGGCAGGTCAGACTGATTTTTACCCAAATTAACGAAAATGGATTTAATAAACCAACATTTTATTTATATTAGCATTACTGCTGAATGACTGCAGCTGGTATTTGTATGAATGGCAAATTACATGTACAAATATAACGTGAGAGACAGTTGCACGTGAGAGACAGTTGGACGAACAATTTTAGTTTCACTTTATAGAATACAGTGTCTTTATATACATATTGTCATTACCTGTAGGCGAAAAAAATAAATAAATAAAAAAATAGATGGGACTACAGTGATTAATAGAATATTTTGTAGAGGACGAATGGTCATGGGACAGTCTAGGGCTATGATATGGGTCCAACACATGCAGGGTTGAATTATTATGAACAAGTAGTTGAAACGACGAATCCAGAGGTTTAAAAAGAAAATTATTATTATTATTAATAATAATAATTATTATTATTGTTGTTATTGTTGTTATTTTTATTATTATTATTTTTGTTATTACTGTTATTATTATTATTATTATTATTATTATGAAAAAGGGGAAAAAAGGGAGAACAAAATTATTTTGAGTATTGAGATAACCCTTGCATTCATTGCTCCATCTAGTGGCAATTACAACGTAAATACTTCCGTTTTGTGAGTGATCCACAACTGGCATATAAAGTGTGTCCACTTTGAGGAGTTACGGCAAGTTGTTTGCAGCATCAATTTTCATAAAACTTACCATGCACAATCTATGTATGTTTACCTTACATGTATAGTAAATTTCTTAAAAAGAAAAACATAAAAAACAAAACGTCTTCTTTTTTTCAGTGGTTATGTATCAGCATCCAAAACAAAACCAAGACTGTATATTGTTAATTTTTCTTACGTACAATTTTAAGAAACATGCATTATTTGTTTGTTACCTTAGAAATGACAAAAAAATTAATATACCAACTCTCAGCATCATTCATGTACGTTTGCAATATCCAAACAAAAAATATCTATGTCTCTGTGTTAAATATTGGTTTTTTGTTTGTTCTAAGTATAGATTAATTGTACCTGTATTAGTTTTTTTATTTGTTCAAAGTATAGATATTGGACCTGTAATAGTTTTCTGTTTGTTCAAAGTACAGATATTGGACCTGTATTAGTTTTCTGTTTGTTCAAAGTACAGATATTGGACCTGTATTAGTTTTCTATTTGTTCAAGGTATAGATATCTGACCTGTATTAGTTTTCTGTTTGTTCAAGGTATAGATATCTGACCTGTATTAGTTTTCTGTTTATTCAAGGTATAGATATTGGACCTGTATTATTTTTCTGTTTGTTCAAGGTATAGATATCTGACCTGTATTTGCCGAGTCTGTTCAGCTGGTACTGATCGAAGGTGATGGGCTCCTTCCTCTGCTTGATGGCCACACCAACGTAGGCTGCGCCCGCCTCCATCACACACTTGATGAACTCGTCTCTCTGTTCCAGGGCAAACAGGTGCTGACCAGAGAACACAAATAAATCACATTTTCAAAAACAGTTATTCTGCCATTTTGCATCTCAATATGAACTTTCATTTTTAAAAAACAAACATTCTAGAGCACTGTTAAAGCAACACACATCTAACAAGTGTTCAAGGGCCATAACTCTGTGAAACATGTATAAATTCCATCTTTGACAGTTACAGCCCTGAACAAATCATGAAAGTCAAACTTGATCTGTATTAACTGTCAAAAATTAGTAAATCGCCATGAAAGTCAAACTTGATCTGCATTAACTGTCAAAAATGAGTAAATCGCCATGAAAGTCAAACTTGAGCGGTAATTGTATATGATAAAGATATACACAAAAATTCAACTCAATAACTTGAGGTGAAACAAAATAAAATTCCAGAAAAATGTATGTGGGACAGACATGGACAGAGACGAAACCAGCAGGGGACAAATATACCTTCTAAATGTTATCTACTACTTCCAGTTAAAACTAAGGGGTTTGGGGGGTTGGGGTGGATGAGTGGGTTACAATATTAATTTTTATACTTTCTTAATTATGTCCTTGGTTGTTTTAATGGCTGTACAAGCTAAATATTCGGCATACGCAAATATTTTGAAAATACTGTGGTGTTTAAAGTTTTTTGTGTGCATTTTAAAAAATAAATAAATAAATACTTACCAATCTGCTAAATCCTCCATATATGATGGTCACAAAATACTTACCAGTCTACTAAATCCTCCATATATGATGGTCACAAACTACTTACCATTCTATTAAACTCTCCATATATGACAGTCACAAACTATTTACCAGCCTACTAAATCCTCCATATATGACAGTCATAAAATACTTACCAGTCTACTACCACTACATACATTATAGTCAAAAAATACTTATCAGTCTACTAAACCCTCCATATATGATAGTCAAAAACTACTTACCAGTCTACTAAACCCTCCATATATGAGTCACGAACTATTTACCAGTGTACTAAACCCTCCATATATGAGTCACAAACTACTTACCAGTCTACTAAACCCTCCGTATATGACAGCAACAGATCCAGGATAGTCAGAAATCTGAAACATTCATATAAACGTTTTAAATACAGATCAAAGCATACTTCCTGTTAAATTTCATCACTAAATAAACAAATAAATAAATAACACTTAACTTGCTTGATTGGTATTTGTTTAAAATGTAGTTTGTATCAACTGAAAATGAGTAATCTCTTTGTATCCTTTGTACTGCAGTTAAGGATAATGTGGCAGTGGAAATTTAATCAGTTACTTCTAGACAGAATGTCATTTCTTCACAAAACAGTAAACTCCACTTAAAGTATATATTTTGTCAACAATTTTAGTTAACTTCACGTAAAAAGGAGAAAATGTATTTTGGAAATAAGCAACAACAAAAAATCAACAGCTTTTTCAAGATGTATATAAAGAAGCAAAAATTAAAGAGAGAAATTGGATGTTGCCTTCCAGTGATTTTATTCTTAAGAAAAATTATATATTAGAAAATAACATGAAGTTTGAGCTACTGCAAACATAAACACATTGTATATCCTAAAGAGAAAATAGTATTTATACATAACATCAGTCATTAAAAAAACGCTGTCAACTGGATAGTTATCGTCAATGAATGACAAGTTAGCCGTTAAATGTTGTAATATTACGGTGACCTGTGTTAAACCCTCGATGTTGTTGTAATCATAGGAGGTGAGCAACTTGTTGGTGGCTGGTTCCCTCTGATTTACAGAGCCCTGACCCACTTCCAAGACGACGGGCACCCGACTCTCTGACCAGTGGTATTTGTAAGCATTGAATCTCTGCAAGAGAAAGGAAAGGAATGTATGTTTAATGACACCTCAGCACATTTTAAACTACAGCTATTTGGTGTCTAACATATGGTTATTTTGATACTTGGTCGAGAGTGAGAGAGGAAAGGAAAGGAATGTTTGTTTAATGACACCTCAGCACATTTTAAACTACGGCTATTTGGTGTCTAACATGGTTATTTTGACATGTGGTTGAGGGTGAGAGAGGAAAGGAAAGAAATGTTTGATTAATGGCACCTCAGTACATTTTAAACTACGGCTATTTGGTGTCTAACATATGGTTATTTTGTCACTTGGTCGAGGGTGAGAGAGGAAAGGAAAGGAATGTTTGTTTAATGACACCTCAGCACATTTTAAACTACGGCTATTTGGTGTCTAACATATGGTTATTTTGTCACTTGGTCGAGGGTGAGAGAGGAAAGGAAAGGAATGTTTGTTCAATGACACCTCAGCACATTTTAAACTATGGCTATTTGGTGTCTAACATATGGTTATTTTGTCACTTGGTCGAGGGTGAGAGAGGAAAGGAAAGGAATGTTTGTTTAATGACACCTCAGCACATTTTAAACTACGGCTATTTGGTGTCTAACATATGGTTATTTTGACGCTTGGTCGAGAGTGAGAGAGGAAAGGAATGTTTGTTTAACGACACCTCAGCACATTTTAAACCACAACTATTTGATATTCGAGAGGAAAGGAAAGGAATTTTGAATGACACCTCATCATGTTAAATTACGGCTATTTCCTGACTAAGAGTTATTTTAACACTTCGTCCACAATAAAAGAGGAAAGGAATAAAAGGTAAGTTTACTGACACGGAAGCACATCTGATGCCTAACAGCTTGTAATTTCAACAATTTAGTCAACAGAGAAAGAGAGAAACTGATTTTGTATTGTCCATCCATAACTTACATATGTAAGGAAGTTGTTTCGGTTATTGTATTAACCAAACTTAGATCAATTTTGTGTCAACAATCCAAGACAAACTCATACTTCTTGATAGTATTACTAATAATCGGATGGTCTATGTCCTTATTAATGAGATAGAATGCTAGGGATACGACTAATTCATCGAAAATATTTCTCTATTCCTTTTTGCTTTTTACAGTCACAAAAAAGCATTTTAATCAAAATGTAGCCAAACGGATTTGTCTTGATTTGTAAGAATGCTCTTCAACTGTTAACAATTCTCTTACCCTGGTGGTGTTGTTCTGCTCCGCAAACTGATCCCTAAATTTCTGAAAGTAGAATACAACACACGAGTATTAGTATAGTAACTCACAAACCCACTAAGGGGTCATTCACAATTATCCACACTTTAACGGTGAAAAACAATTTGTTTTATTTGGCAATACCAGAAGAGCACATTAATATATGAATCATCAGTTATTAGATGTCAAACATTTGTATTTGTTAAGTCTGGAAGTAGAATTTAATTAATACAGAAGTATCACTAATTAACAGACAAACCAACTATGGGACTATTTACAATTTTTAACACTTTCACTAGCAGAAGAATGAGAGCCGTGGTGAATAGTGTGAAACATGATGGTCATACTAACAACAGCTGTGGTAAGTAGTGTGAAACATCAGGGCTAGAAATGAAAAAAAAAATCTACATGCACCAGGTGCATGCTGAAAAAAAAGTTACATGCACCATTAACATTTTGCATGCACCAAAAATAAGGCAACTTCGTGGGTTTTTTTATACGAAGCTATTCGGAATTATTCGGCAATACCTATATTTATTTATTAACAGTACCGGAACGTTATACAACTGCGTTTATTACTGATTCTTGATCAAATTTGAAAATTTCACCCAACGTAAACGCCTTACAGCAATCTATAATAGGCCTATTACAAAAACGTGCAAATATTTGTGTTTTGTATTAAGCAAGTTATCAACTTTTTTAACTCGATAAGATCTGTTGGTATAATATAAATTAGCCTACGGAATTCGACGAGAAGTTGCGATTGAAATAATCACTGGCTGACTTCGAGTCAACTACGCAAGTAATGCACCTGCACGTCCGCAATCATCTGATCAAGTGCCCATATCTGAGGTCGAAAATGTTCAAGGCAGTTACGGTACTTTGTATTGATCACAGATCTGGCAGAGTTCAATTTGTCAGTGACGACAACAACTGTGTTATGCACGTGGATACCCCAAAGTCGGTCTCGACCAACTTCCCTAATACCACTCACGGATATAACCGAGATATTGCCGGCAATTTTCGCAAATATATTTCACGGAAATGACCGACAGGGCGCCATTGTTGTAAGTAGGATTATGGGATACAAAATGGATAAAAGTTATCATTTTCGTGTGGCGAACAGATTACAAAATGCATCCGCAAAATTCAACAACTTCAGTCTGAATCTGGTAGACAACAGGATACTAGTATACGCAATACACAGTACTTGAAAAATATTAGCATGCACCGCGTGCACCCAGTTTTAAAAGTTACATGCACACACAAAAATCAGCATGCACCGGTGCATGTACTAACACTGCATTTCGAGCCCTGAACATGATGGTCATACTCACAATAGTGTGAAACATGATGGTGATACTCTTTAATGGTCATACTCACAAGTGGCGGTGAGTAGTGTGAAACATGATGGTCATACTCACAAGTGGTGGTGAGTAGTGTGAAACATGATGGTCATACTCACAAGTGGCGGTGAGTAGTGTGAAACATGATGGTCATACTAACAACAGCAGAAGTGAGTAATGTGAAAAATGATGGTCATACTAATGAGAGCCACGGTGAGCAGTGTGAAACATGATGGTCATACTAATGAGAGCTGCTGTGAGTAGTGTGAAACATGATGGTCATACTAACGAGAACCACGGTGAGTAGTGTGAAACATGATGGTCATACTAACGAGAGCCATGGTGAGTAGTGTGAAACATTAAGGTCATACTTACGAGAGTGGCAGTGAGTAGTGTGAAACATGATGGTCATACTCACAAGAGTTGCGGTGAGAAGTGTGAAACATGATGGTCTTATTAGCAAGAGCTGCGGTGAGTAGTGTGAAACATGATGGTCATACTTACTAGAGTGGCAGTGAGCAGTGTGAAACATGATGGTCATACTTATGAGTGGCAGTGAGTAGTGTGAAACATGATGATCATACTCACAAGAGCTGTGGTGAGTAGTGTAAAACATGATGGTCATATTAATGAGAGCTGCAGTGAGTAGTGTAAAACATGATGGTCATATTAACGAGAGCTGCGGTGAGTAGTGTGAAACATGATGGTCTTATTAGCAAGAGCTGCGTTGAGTAGTGTGAAATATGATGGTCATACTCACAAGAGCGGCAGTGAGTAGTGTGAAATATGATGGTCATACTTACGAGAGCGGCAGTGAGTAGGTCTGCACGGTGGTCAGTGGAGAACTTCATCATGTCGGTCTTGCGCTGACCTTTCTTCATCGTGATGAGGAACTCTGTGTTTGACGGAGCCTTCACGTTTGGCACAATGCTAATGAACTCACTGTATGGCCACTACAAATTGAAATACAAATCAGTGAATATCACAAGGACAAACATATATATATATATATATATATATATACTCTTCAAAAGAAGAAACGCAAAACCACATTGTCGTAACATTTGGAGAACTGATTTAATTATTGAATGGTGAGTCCGATAATTACCAAATG
Source organism: Gigantopelta aegis (assembly GCF_016097555.1). Lineage (NCBI taxonomy): Eukaryota > Metazoa > Mollusca > Gastropoda > Neomphalida > Peltospiridae > Gigantopelta > Gigantopelta aegis. Next base: position 384,159 of record NC_054711.1, read on the forward strand.
TTGCAGGATTGTTCACAATTTACTCTAGTCCATTGTGAGTAAGTGATAGGACACACCACCAAGGTCACGGTCATCTGGAGTCAATACCGGGTGTGGCCTCCGCGTGTGTTGACAACTGCCTGGCACCGCCTGCCCATTGAAGCAACCAGAGTACGGATGACGTCCCAGGGGATGGTGGCCCACTCGGCCTGCAAGGCTGCTGCCAGCTCGGGCAGGGTCTGGGGCTGTGGTTGTCGCTGTCGGAGGCGTCGGTCCAACTCGTCCCATAGATGCTCAATTGGGTTCAAATCCGGTGATATCGATGGCCAAGGAAGGACATTAATGTTGTAGTTCTGTAGGAAAGCCGTTGTGAGACGTGCTGTGTGAGGTCTGGCGTTGTCATGTTGGAACACTGCGTTGGCGTTGGCCATAAATGGAACGATGTGTGGCCGGAGGATCTGGTCAATGTAGCCCTGTGCATTCAGGTTGCCCTGCACGTGGACCAGGTCAGTTCTGCCAGTGTGTGAGATGGCTGCCCACACCATGACACTACCCCCGCCGAATCTGTCCACTTCCTGCACGCAGTTTGCCGCATAAAGTTCACCACGACGCCTATACATGCGACATCTTCCATCATGACGTCGGAGCAGAAATCGGGACTCGTCACTGAACCACACCTGTCTCCATCGCAGTTGAGGCCATTGTCGATGAATCTGGCACCACTGCAGTCGGAGTCGACGGTGTTGTGGTGTTAAGATGACACCTCGAACTGGATGTCTGGCACGAATTCCTACCTCACGCAGGCGGTTCCGTATGGTCTGGTCGGATATCCTGCGCAAACCTGGTATTGCTGCGGCTGTGGAGGTGGCAGTAGTCAATCGTTCCCGAAGGTGGCGTACCCGGATGTAGCGGTCCTGCCCGGGGGTAGTGACCCGTGGTCGACCGGATCTAGGGAGGTCACGTGTTGATCCATGTTGCTGGTAACGGTCCCACAGTCTGGAGATGGTGCTTGGGGACACATGGAATGCCCTGGCAACGGCCGTTCTGGATTCGCCTGCGTCTAGTGGGCCGATGGCATTGTTTCTCTGCGGTTCACTGAGACGTGGCATGTCCTGGATTGTCAACTGTCGGCCAGATACAGAGGCCAGGCAAGCGAACACCCTGCACTTTTATACTGTCGGTGTTCATGTTGCACGTGCAGACAACGCACGTGCAGTGGTGACATGGTTTGCACGTGGCTGCGTTTTTGCGAATATTCACATTTTGGAACTTTATTGTACAGTAGCTGCGTTTTATCGAATGTAACCGTGGGAATGTGTTTGGGACATGCAATGACCTTATATTCACAAAGCATGAACCGGTAGGAAACATAAAATCGGAGTTATAACCCATTTGTACCCTTTTGCGTTTCTTTTTTTGAAGAGTATATATATATATATATATATATATATATATATATATATATATATATATATACCATGAAGCCAGTCATCTTGATTTTTTTTCTTCTTATATTTCCTAAGTTCATGGGCCATAACTCCGTTAAAAATGGGTAAATCACCCTGAAAGTCAAACTGGATCTGTAACAGTACGTGATAAACATATACACGAAATCTCAGCTCAATATATAAAGGTCTTCTAAAAAAAAAAGTCCAGAATATTTTTTTTTTACATCTCCTAAGTTTAAGGGCCATAACTCCATTAAAAATGTGTATATCGCCATGAAAGTCAAACTTGATCTGTAACAGTACATGATGTAACTATACAAAAAACATCCGGAAAACATATGTGGGGCAGATGGACAGACGGTCATGAAACCTATAGTCCCCAGTCAGAGCGGTAGGGAACTAATAAAATAGTGCAAAATTGAAATGTTCCGATAGTGATTACTGTAAACATCCGGATTTAGCAAGATCAAATGTATCAGCCGATCGGCAATCTTTCTTAACAAATTTATTTTGATGACACAAGTTAACGCTTAGCTGGTTCAATTGGCCAGTTTGTTAGTTTGTTAGTCGGCTTCAAATGTGAGTCAGATCTACTCAAAAGTACTCACCCAGGGGATTAAGATCTTTTAAATTCTACTCACTCCAAGCAATTTCCCCTCACCTCGGGCTAGGGGGCAAGCGTTACTTTCTACCCCTGCAGCTGAGTAAATGTCGGAGAATTTTAGCTCACAATATTTGGTTTCTCCTGTTAAATCAACAGGAGTAATGAAGAAAACCTGACTTGTAAAATGTCTAGATGCACTTCATTAACATTTGTCATAACATACAAAGGTACTAGTGTTGTAGCATACCAGAGGCCGATGTCGGTGTCCCTAATTTCTAGTTCAGAAATTAAATTTTAATTAATAAAATGCACTATTTAAAGGTAAATATTGTTTTGCCAAAAAATCAGGAATTCCGTTTCAGACAGGTATTTCCGCAATTCCGTCCGTAATTCTGTGATCGCGGCGAAATCAGTGCCTCTAATTTTAATAATTTATTTTATGTTATACAGTTGGCAGATCTGTGATCCATATAGTAATTAAAAAAACCTGTGCAGGCCTCTGAGAATTAAAAGTCTGTGTAAGCCAAACATGGGTTATGCAATTCTTCTTTCAGGTGACCCATTTCATTTTGTGTAACCCATTACAAATATATCATTATGTGAACAATAACAAAAATTAACAAACAATTAAATGTAATATTTTGACTGTCAACAATGATCAATGTGATAAGCTGGCCTCCAAGTACATACAGTGAAACCCCTCTAAACCAGACACGCTCAGGACCAAGTAAAATGTCCGGTATAAGAGGTATTCGGTTTAGAGGGGTTAACTTCTGTACTGATTTTTTAAAAAGGACCATGAAAAATGTCCGGTTTTGGGTGAATTCCGGTTTACAGATGGTCCGGTTTTAAGAGATTTCATTCTACATTCATGCTATTACGTTGAAATTGACTTTTAAACACGGCTGGAAGTGATTGTTTTCTACTGGTCTGAATCTGACACCCCTACTAAGCGAATTCATTAGCCAACATGCAGCTCTCGATCAGTCGACTAATATTTAATGTCACACCAATCAGTTTCATTATAACATGGAATAAAAACTAATAAATATTTATTAAAGCTGAAACAGACTAAATGATAGTGTAAAATACTTTTAATGTCTTTATTTTTGTTGTTGTGAGAACGTAAAATTGGTTACGTAAAACTAGACTTGCACGAACAACACACAAGTGAAACGATCATTTGTACAATTTTCAGTGGCCTAGTTTGTCTATTCAGGGTAGACTACAAATTAGCTGCATATCTGTCAGTCACATGGGGCCTAATTGGGGTCAAGCTTCTCATTTCAGAGATAACCTAGTTCGACACAAAATGTTATTACTGTTTTGTTTTTTTACACAGACCCATATGTTTCAAGCACAAGGCTACTTGACACAGTGGTACTAGATGAATTAAAATTGCATACATTTTTTCTCTAGATGAAACCTTTGTTTTTTTGGCAACAAAGTAACATAGGAGATAATTTCCACTATCCCTCACAGAAGCTTTGACTAGTGCCCTATATATTTCAGTAACACAGTAGATAATTTCCACTATCCCTCACAGAAGCTTTGGCTAGTGCCCTATATATTTCAGTAACACAGTAGATAATTTCCACTAGCCCTCACTTTGACTAGTGCCCTATATATTTCAGTAACAGTAGATAATTTCCACTAGCCCTCACCACAGAAGCTTTGACTACTGCCCAATATATTTCAGTAACACAGGAGATAATTTCCACTAGCCCTCACTTTGACTAGTGTCCAATATATTTCAGTAACACAGGCGATAATTTCCACTAGCCCTCACTTTGACTTGTGTCCTACATATTTCAGTAACACAGGAGATAATTTCCACTAGCCCTCACTTTGACTAGTGACCAAAGAATTCCCTAAGCAGGACTGAGGGCTAGTGAATTTGTTGAACCCTGAATGACAGTTGCTGAATGACAGTTGCTGAATACCTCTATGTTTCACTGCTGTATGTCACTGCCACTTGGCAAGGCATTCAAAAATGTTTTAACCACTTTCCAACCTTTATCAAAATACATGTATGTCACTCTGCAAGTGTTAGTGTTTTAAGCACTTTCCAACCTTTATCAAACTACATGTATGTCACTCTGCAAGTGTTAGTGTTTTAAGCACTTTCCAACCTTTATCAAAGTACATGTATGTCACTCTGCAAGTGTTAGTGTTTTAAGCACTTTCCAACCTTTATCAAAGTACATGTATGTCACTCTGCAAGTGTTAGTGTTTTAAGCACTTTCCAACCTTTATCAAACTACATGTATGTCACTCTGCAAGTGTTAGTGTTTTAAGCACTTTCCAACCTTTATCAAAGTACATGTATGTCACTCTGCAAGTGTTAGTGTTTTAAGCACTTTCCAACCTTTATCAAAGTACATGTATGTCACTCTGCAAGTGTTAGTGTTTTAAGCACTTTCCAACCTTTATCAAAGTACATGTATGTCACTCTGCAAGTGTTAGTGTTTTAAGCACTTTCCAACCTTTATCAAAGTACATGTATGTCACTCTGCAAGTGTTAGTGTTTTAAGCACTTTCCAACCTTTATCAAACTACATGTATGTCACTCTGCAAGTGTTAGTGTTTTAAGCACTTTCCAACCTTTATCAAACTACATGTGTGTCACTCTGCAAGTGTTAGTGTTTTAAGCACTTTCCAACCTTTATCAAACTACATGTGTGTCACTCTGCAAGTGTTAGTGTTTTAAGCACTTTCCAACCTTTATCAAACTACATGTATGTCACTCTGCAAGTGTTAGTATTTTAAGCACTTTCCAACCTTTATCAAACTACATGTATGTCACTCTGCAAGTGTTAGTATAAGGATACATATTAAAACATTTCAGGGTACAGATTAAAAAAAAAAAATTGCTGTCTGGAAAAATGCCTGTTTGGGGATAATAAACTACAAAATAACAACAAGTATTACTACTGCTTAAGCAATACTTGTCCCCTACTGAACTCAACACATTTTCTTATCTCCAAAATTCAAGGGCCATAACTTTGTGAAATATGGGTCAATCGCCATAAAAGGTAAACATCATCTGAAAAAGTACAAGATAAAGCTATACACACAATTTCAGCTCAATATCTAGAGACATGGCAAAAAAAAAAAAAAACATTATATCTCCTAAGTTCAAGGGCCATAACTGAACAATGGGTAAATTATCATGAAGCTAAAACTTGATCTGTAACTGGTCGTGATAAAGCTATACACACAATTTCACTACAATATCTTGATGCATTGTGGAAAACAATATGCGGAAAACTATACGTTGGACAGACAGAATACGATGAAGCCTAGTCCCATATAGTTGGTCCAGTAGCTGACTAACAATAATACAAGCCCTGAAAACTATATGTTAGACAGACAGAAGAAGATGAAACAGAGTCCCATATAGTTGGTCCAGTAGCTGACTAACAATAATACAAGCCCTGAAAACTATATGTTAGACAGACAGAAGACGATGAAACAGAGTCCCATATAGTTGGTCCAGTAGCTGACTAACAATAATACAAGCCCTGAAAACTATATGTTAGACAGACAGAATACGATGAAACAGAGTCCCATATAGTTGGTCCAATAGCTGACTAACAATAATACAAGCCCTGAAAACTATATGTTAGACAGACAGAAGAAGATGAAACAGAGTCCCATATAGTTGGTCCAGTAGCTGACTAACAATAATACAAGCCCTGAAAACTATATGTTAGACAGACAGAAGACGATGAAACAGAGTCCCATATAGTTGGTCCAGTAGCTGACTAACAATAATACAAGCCCTGAAAACTATATGTTAGACAGACAGAATACGATGAAACAAGAGTCCCATATAGTTGGTCCAGTAGCTGACTAACAATAATACAAGCCCTGAAAACTATATGTTAGACAGACAGAAGAAGATGAAGCCTAGTCCCATATAGTTGGTCCAGTAGCTGACTAACAATAATACAAGCCCTGAAAACTATATGTTAGACAGACAGAAGACGATGAAACAAGAGTCCCATATAGTTGGTCCAGTAGCTGACTAACAATAATACAAGCCCTGAAAACTATATGTTAGACAGACAGAAGAAGATGAAGTCTAGTCCCATCTGGTTGGTCCGGTAGCTGACTAACAATAATACAAGCCCTGAAAACTATATGTTAGACAGACAGAAGAAGATGAAGTCTAGTCCCATCTGGTTGGTCCGGTAGCTGACTAACAATAATACAAGCCCTGAAAACTATATGTTAGACAGACAGAAGAAGATGAAGTCTAGTCCCATCTGGTTGGTCCAGTAGCTGACTAACAATAATACAAGCCCTGAAAACTATATGTTAGACAGACAGAAGAAGATGAAGTCTAGTCCCATCTGGTTGGTCCGGTAGCTGACTAACAATAATACAAGCCCTGAAAACTATATGTTAGACAGACAGAAGAAGATGAAACAGAGTCCCATATAGTTGGTCCAGTAGCTGACTAACAATAATACAAGCCCTGAAAACTATATGTTAGACAGACAGAATACGATGAAGCCTAGTCCCATATAGTTGGTCCAGTAGCTGACTAACAATAATACAAGCCCTGAAAACTATATGTTAGACAGACAGAATACGATGAAACAAGAGTCCCATATAGTTGGTCCAGTAGCTGACTAACAATAATACAAGCCCTGAAAACTATATGTTAGACGGACAGAAGACGATGAAACAGAGTCCCATATAGTTGGTCCAGTAGCTGACTAACAATAATACAAGCCCTGAAAACTATATGTTAGACGGACAGAAGACGATGAAACAGAGTCCCATATAGTTGGTCCAGTAGCTGACTAACAATAATACAAGCCCTGAAAACTATATGTTAGACGGACAGAAGACAATGAAACAGAGTCCCATATAGTTGGTCCAATAGCTGACTAACAATAATACAAGCCCTGAAAACTATATGTTAGACAGACAGAATACGATGAAACAAGAGTCCCATATAGTTGGTCCAGTAGCTGACTAACAATAATACAAGCCCTGAAAACTATATGTTAGACGGACAGAATACGATGAAACAAGAGTCCCATATAGTTGGTCCAGTAGCTGACTAACAATAATACAAGCCCTGAAAACTATATGTTAGACGGACAGAAGACGATGAAACAGTCCCATATAGTTGGTCCAGTAGCTGACTAACAATAATACAAGCCCTGAAAACTATATGTTAGACAGACAGAATACGATGAAACAGTCCCATATAGTTGGTCCAGTAGCTGACTAACAATAATACAAGCCCTGAAAACTATATGTTAGACAGACAGAATACGATGAAGCCTAGTCCCATATAGTTGGTCCAGTAGCTGACTAACAATAATACAAGCCCTGAAAACTATATGTTAGACAGACAGAAGACGATGAAACAAGAGTCCCATATAGTTGGTCCAGTAGCTGACTAACAATAATACAAGCCCTGAAAAATATATGTTAGACAGACAGAAGAAGATGAAGTCTAGTCCCATCTGGTTGGTCCGGTAGCTGACTAACAATAATACAAGCCCTGAAAACTATATGTTAGACAGACAGAAGAAGATGAAGTCTAGTCCCATCTGGTTCGTCCGGTAGCTGACTAACAATAATACAAGCCCTGAAAACTATATGTTAGACAGACAGAAGAAGATGAAGCCTAGTCCCATCTGGTTGGTCCGGTAGCTGACTAACAATAATACAAGCCCTGAAAACTATATGTTAGACAGACAGAAGAAGATGAAGTCTAGTCCCATCTGGTTGGTCCGGTAGCTGACTAACAATAATACAAGCCCTGAAAACTATATGTTAGACAGACAGAAGAAGATGAAGTCTAGTCCCATCTGGTTCGTCCGGTAGCTGACTAACAATAATACAAGCCCTGAAAACTATATGTTAGACAGACAGAAGAAGATGAAGTCTAGTCCCATCTGGTTCGTCCGGTAGCTGACTAACAATAATACAAGCCCTGAAAACTATATGTTAGACAGACAGAAGAAGATGAAGCCTAGTCCCATATAGTTGGTCCAGTAGCTGACTAACAATAATACAAGCCCTGAAAACTATATGTTAGACAGACAGAATACGATGAAGCCTAGTCCCATATAGTTGGTCCAGTAGCTGACTGACAATAATACAAGCCCTGAAAACTATATGTTACACAGACAGAAGAAGATGAAGCCTAGTCCCATCTGGTTGGTCCGGTAGCTGACTAACAATAATACAAGCCCTGAAAACTATATGTTAGACAGACAGAAGAAGATGAAGTCTAGTCCCATCTGGTTGGTCCGGTAGCTGACTAACAATAATACAAGCCCTGGAATCTGTACCTGGTTTGTGACCTCCAATGTGTTTGGGTTGTAAGTTGTTATTCCCATCGTCCCAACAGAAAATATTCTCTTGTACCTTAAAGAAATAAGAAAACGAAACAATATACGTACGCAATATACAGTAAAGAATGTTTTGCTTACAATTCCATTTATTAATTAATCACCAGTAATGAATGTCAAATATTTGACCATTCTGACCAGGATACTGATCTCCTTCATGATATGTAGATCTCCCTCAGTATACAGTAAATGCATAAAACAATATCAATGCACCAGATGTAATATATACTCAACAAAATTGATAACGAGCCATTTTTCTTTAAATATGGTAAGAAAAAACAACAAGCAAAGAAAAAGAACAGATTCATTCATTGTTGGGTGCAACCTAGTATCTCCTCCGGTTGGATCGGCAGGGGACTAATAACAATACACTTAAATAAAAATGTCCATCCCAAATGTCATTTGGAAAAATACAAATTTATGGCTTTTTTACTCTTTTTTTTACCTTACATAGAATTAGGTCCTAATAATAGCAATATTACCGTTTATAATTACATGAGTTAATTCAACGCCCAGATTTAGGCTACAGATTTGCATATTGTATGTGATGCCTCATCTTGACTTACTGATGCCTCATCTACAATTTACCGATTCTTCGCCTTGACGTAATGATGCATCATCTACAATTTACCAATTCTTCGCCGTGACTTAATGATGCCTCATCTACAATTTACTGATTCTTAGCTTTGACTTAATGATGCCTCATCTACAATTTACTGATTCTTCGCCTGGACTTACTGATGCCTCATCTACAATTTACCGATTCTTCACCTGGACTCATTAACCGATGCCTCATCTTAACTTACTTATGCATCATCTTAACTTACTTATGCCTCATCTTAACTTACTTATGCATCATCTTAACTTACTTATGCATCATCTACAATTTACCAATTCCTCGTCTAAACTTACTTTCCTTTCCATGAATGCTTGGTGATGAAGTAACACACCACATCCACGTTTCCCTTCATAGATGCCATGGCTAACTGAAAACAACAAAATGCAAAGGTCAATCGGCAAGCATTCTCTGAATAAACACATATACATAATTATGTATATTACAGACTACTGTACATAGGGGGCGGGGGGGAATGCATATAAACTCCCCGTCATTCGAGAGGTGCATTTAGTTGTGGGTCAGCCAGGGATTTATTGAGGGTTTGTACACGGGGGGGGGGGGGAGGATGCATATAAACTCCCCATCATTCGAGAGGTACATGTAGTTGTGGGTCAGCCAGGGATTTGTTGAGTTTGTACACGTGGGGGGTGGGGGGATGCATATAAACTCCCCGTTATTCGAGAGGTACATGTAGCTGTGGGTCAGCCAGGGATTTATTGAGGGTTAGTACATGGGGGGGGGGGGATGCATATGAACTCCCCATCATTCGAGAGGTACATACATGTAGTTGTGGGTCAGCCAGAGATTTGTTGAGGGTTTGTACACGGGGGGGAGATGGGTGTGCATATAAACTCCCCGCCATTCGAGAGGTACACATAGTTGTGGGTCAGCCAGGGATTTGTTGAGGGTTTGTACACTGGGGGGGGGTGTGCATACAAAACTCCCCATCATTCGAGAGGTACATAGTTGTGGGTCAGCCAGGGATCTGTTGAGGGTTTGTACATGTGGGGGGGTGGGGGAATGCATATAAACTCCCCGTCATTCGAGAGGTACACATAGTTGTGGGTCAGCCAGGGATTTGTTGAGGGTTTGTACACGGGGTGGGGGTGGGGGTGTGTGCATATAAACTCCCCGTCATTCGAGAGGTACATGTAGTTGTGGGTCAGCCAGGGATTTATTGAGGGTTAGTACACGGCGGGGCAGGGGGGGATTTGTTGAGGGTTTCTCACCATGGTGCCATGTCTGATGGCACTCGGAATCAATATTACCAGGAGTAGCTGAATATTGGTTCAGGTCACTGAATGATGACATCATGATAAATTATTTTATTACAACAAACATACATGTATATTAAATTTAAATATATAGAGGTTATTACCAGAGTGTTTTTCGGTATCGTCAATATCATATATTAGGAATTATGCGAGCCTCTGGCGAGCATAATACATTATTTTTATTCCTAATATATGATATTGACGATACCGAAAAACACTCTGGTAATAACCTCTTTATCATATAATCTCAAGCTTAATGTAACGTTTTTTTGTAAACTATACACGCAACTTTAATTCCAGTCAGCTGTTATGCGATATTCAAATGACGTAAGAATATGTGGCGCGGTGTATTTTTGAATGGAAATGACGTCAATCTCGAATGACGTCATTTTGGATGTCCTTACATCAAAATAAACTAGGGCCTAACGTTTTTTTGTTTTCTGAACGCTGGACAGCTTTCAGTGTCAAATTGCTACTGAAATGTTTTTACTTGATGACTATGAATGCATGCGTCAATTATGGAGTGTCACCCATGTGTGTTTGCTTAAATGTCAATAAACCTAGTGCCGTGACCTCCATTAATTTACATCTAATTTGCAAAGTTATCAAATTGTTAAAGTATGTGATCTAAAAAATATCACATACTTTGATTGCACTGAAAATGTAAGATATTATATTATGATAAATATAAATATTGGGAATTTTTAGCATAAAAATCAGGAATTTTAAAGGGATGCTCATGCAAGGCTTTTGGACTGGTATACGATATATAATGCACTTTATTGCTTAATTTGACAGTCAACTCAAACAAGAGCATTATGTGTTGGAAAGATGCATACCTGGAATACCAACACATACTGACACATTAACAAATGAAAAACGCGTGTAATTTTAGAGTTAATAAAAAAACATTATTATTCCTGCTAACTGAGGGCAGCCATTTTGTTTTGTTTTTGTGGCGTCCGGTGCTATAGCTTGGGGCGAAGTGACGTCAGCTCCAACCAACTCCTGTATGCACAGTGTAAACAAATGCTCTAATATATGACAAGGTGCTTCGCTTTCATCAACCTGACTTGTAAAACAACATAAATGACTTGATAGTATAATAAACTATTTAACAAAATATATTTCAGTTTGCATCAATAAAACGAAATGGAGTTATAGTATTTTTCTTTCTTAAAAAATCCAAAGAAAAAAAATGCATATTATTAGGCCTATTGGTAGGGTACATTTGAGCAAAAACTACCACTCATGATACCTAAGTGATAATTTTCTTTTCTTTGGGACTAAGTAATTGGTCAGTTTTGTGATTTTAGATGGGAAAGTCTACTTAATCAAGGGTTTTACAGAATTATTTACGGTAATAAAGCAGGATGGCTGATAATGTCCATTACGACTTAGGGGTGTCTGTGCAGTTATCACACAATACTCTGTGATCTTAATAAAAGAGGCATGTATTTTTAGTGTGTCTAGACACATTGGCTGGGGACTATAGGGCTGCAACGATAGTGTTGTTTTAATTTAATTTTAAATTTGCTACATATTCACGTTAAATCCCAAAAATGGTGAATTTATTCATTGTTTAACTTGTAAGGTTAATTTGTTGGTAATATTTACCCAGTTGATTTGTGTGGCTTTCTGAGGTTTCTTTCAATAAAAGTTTCACATTTAAAAACTGTTATTTTTCTTTAACATCTATTGTTTAGCCAGTACCAAATAGCGGACAAATTGTAACACGAGTAAAATGTATTAATTGTACAATTTCAAAACTCTTATCATATAAAGATACCTAAACACCATAGCTGTACACCAATATATCCACTTTTATCATAACTGTTACAGTATGAGAAGACTTTGGATTTTAAGTGTTCATTTTTTGTCGTGTCCTTTTTTTGTAACCGATGTTTACAGATTCACAGTAAGAAAACTAATCATCATATTTCCTTTTTCGTTTTTTATAATATACAATGATTATTTAACTAATAAAATGTAATAAAGAAAATGAGTGTTGAATGTATAATTATTAATCCTGAGCAAACCACAAGAATTAGTATGGTAAAAATGTAACGCGAGTAACCAGGGAATTGCACATATATATTTAGGCTTATTAGACAGTAAGTGGCAGCAAAAAGTAACTTGGTGTTAGTGAAAAGTATGCTGGCATCATTATTCACACACTATTAAAATAGAATGTTGGTAACTCGCGTTACATATTTTTCGGTTACTCGCATTACAATTTCTTATATATCCATGTCGTCATGTTTCACGTAACAAGCAATAAAGGATAGAGAGGAAAAAATAGCTATTTCGGTTACTCGTGTTACATTGTCAGTGTCTGCGCTTAACTCTTTTTTTTGAGTTGCCACTGAGATTTAGCGGTGGCAAGTGATGTAGATTTAAAAAACTTCATTTACTGTAGAATAAAATAATCATATTTAAGAGTCCCAGTATGTATTTTTTCACATCATTATATTATAAAGTCAGTTACCAATCAATCTTCCATCAGATCATCACTATTTGCACAAATGCCTCTATAATTACTGCATGCCATCATGCAAGGCAAACCAATACTGCAGCAACTGCAGCGCTTGTTGGCACAACCCCCTTTGCAAGAACATCTCACAAGTTTAAGAAGAGACTCTGGTGCTGCGGCCAAGTCTGAATGTATGGGGATCATCCTCCCATCAAATATTTTCCAACCCCATTCAAGAGGATCCAGTTTGTGTCCTTTCCATTCTTGAACCTGGTGAAACACACAGAGACTATGGTATTTGGTAGCTGAGGATGTGGGTGGAAGAACACGTGGGTGAAGAGAAGATTTGGTTACAGCTAACTTTTTTGAAACCTTACTAATCTTAGTTAATCCAAAGTATCTGATGATCTGCCTTTGTTGAGGCAAACAATTGCCTTTTCTACTGCTGCGATGATTTCAGATGGTGTAGAGTCCGGTTTGCCAAACACAATGGCTTGTTCAAGGAATGTTGCATTGCCCTTCAAAAGTTTCAGCCCAAGCCCTTTTCCAATCCCAAACAATCTTGATGTTGTGTCACAACCCAGCAGTGCATGTGCAAAGAGAATGTTTTTACAAATGCTTTCACCAAACACGTCTTGCATTAGCCAATTCCCCTGCTTGGGTCACTGCAATTGCTCTTTCAAAGACTTGTGATTGCAGTGGGAATTGGCTAATGCATTGCGATTTGAACTATGTGCATATCCAGCAGCACTGTTTGAATACAGACATACTTTGTTACCAGTAAACAAGCCAGTATTAGCGTAACAATTTGGGCCTTGTCACCCTTAGAAAGAAAGAAGTGTTTTATTTAACGACGCACTCAACACATTTTATTGACGGTTATATGGCGTCAGACATATGGTTCAGGACCACACAGATTTTGAGAGGAAACCTGCTGTCGCCACTACATGGGCTACTCTTCCGATAGGCAGCAAGGGATCTTTTATTTGCGCTTCCCACAGGCAGGATAGCACAAACCATGGCCTTTGTTGAACCAGTTATGGATCACTGGTCGGTGCAAGTGGTTTACACCTACCCATTGAGCCTTGCGGAGCACTCACTCAGGGATTGGAGTCGGTATCTGGATTAAAAATCCCATGCCTCGACTGCGATCCGAACCCAGTACCTACCAACCTGTAGACTGATGGCCTGCCACGACGCCACCGAGGCCGGTGTGTCACCCTGAGATGCTTCAAACCAATTGGAAAAATACATCGGCTATTGGCTGTCAAACTATGGTAAATAAACAAACCAATTGGATACATCCAATATGTACTTGATGGCGGTGCACTCTTACAAAGAATACCATGGCAATCGAGTGAAACGTACGAAAACATCTTTGACCGCTACACCAGTTATGTCAGTAAGAAGTATGGGAAGGCCATTGTTGTGTTTGATGGCTACCAGGATGGTCCTTCCACAAAAGATGGTACGCCTCAAAGGAGAGGAGAACACAAGGGAATGAAAATCTCTTTCACAGAAAGAAGAATTTCTAAAAAACAAGGAAACCAAGCAGTGGTTCATTGATATGCTTGGAGGGAGATTGGAACAGTGTGGTTGTCAAGTGATTAATGCCAGTGGGGATGCAGATCTACTCATTGAGAAGACAGCTGTTGGGGGTCACCAGTAAATCTGAGACTGTACTTGTTGGTGATGATACAGACTTATTGGTGCTAATGTGTTACTATTATAGCAAGAATGCAGTGCACAGTCTGTTTTTCATGCCAGAACCAAAGAAAGGTTCATTAAATCCAAGAAAATGTCTGAATATTGGAACCATGCAAGACGTGTTTGGTGAAAGCATTTGTAAAAATTCTCTTTGCACTGCTGGGTTGCGACACAACATCAAGATTGTTTGGGATTGGAAAAGGGCTTGGGCTGAAACTTTTGATGGGCAATGCAACACTCCTTGAACAAGCCATTGTTTTTGACAAACTAGACTCGACACCATCTGAAATCATCGCAGCAGGAGAAAAGGCAATTGTTTGCTTCAACAAAGGCAGATCATCAGATACTTTGGATCAACTAAGATTAGTAAGGTTAGCTGTAACCAAATCTTCCCTTCACCCACGTGTTCTCCAACCACATTCCCAGTTACCAAAATGAATACCATCGTCTCTGTGTTTCACCAGGTTCAAGAATGGAAAGGGCACAAACTGGAACATTTCTGATGGGAGGATGATCCCCATACATTTAGACTTGGCAGCAGCACCGGAGTCTCTTCTTAAACTTGTGAGATGTTCTTGCAAAGGGGGTTGTGCCAACAAGCGCTGCAGTTGCCGCAGTATTGGTTTGCCTTGCATGATGGCATGCAGTAATTATAGAGGCATTTGTGCAAATAGTGATGATCTGATGGAAGATTGATTGGTAACTGACTTTATAATATAATGATGTGAAAAAATACATACTGGGACTCTTAAATATGATTATTTTATTCTACAGTAAATGAAGTTTTTTAAATCTACATCACTTGCCACCACTAAATCTGTGAGTATCTGACACTGAAATCATCGCTTGCTTCACTAAATCTCTTAAGCATCTGATGTGGTAAGATATTATTGATAAGACATTAGAATAACAACTATCAATTAAATCAGATACAATACTTAGGAATGGCCAATGATAGTATACATGTACCTCAATTATATATACATGTAATTGTTTCTTGCTTTGATAGATGCATGGTGGCCATCTTGAAATTATTGTAATCAGATTACAACATTATATCAGTATTAAGAGTAAATTCTTTCACATATAAACTAAATAGGAATCATCACTAATATAATAAATGTACCCCAATTAAAAGCAGATATTACATCTTGGAATTATTGTAATCTGGTTAATTTAAACATCACAGATGTATCAAATATTAATTATCTGATACAAAAGACATAAAAATAGCCTATAATATTATAAATGTACCCCATATAAAATCCTGGATATTAGATTTTTTGTTTTTGTATATATTTGGCAGCCATCTTGAATTTTTAAAGATAAATAATCAAAAGATCAGTTGGCAACATTTATTTTTGGATTCAGCACCCATGAATTATGTAAAATCAAATGAGTTTCCATTTTTTAAATACCAAATACCATAAGGGTTGTTATTAAGCATGTTTTATAAATATGGTCAAATCTACTACAAAAAGGGAACCCATGACGTTTCGCCCCCAGCCAGTTCGCCCCAACTGTTTGCCTGTTCGCCCCCAAATATTTGTGAGTTCGCCCCCAATTAGTTGTTACTTTTAAACAATTATTGTACTGTTTCTTTAGAGGATGTTAAAGTGTGTCTGTGTGTGTGTGTGTTGCGTGTGTTTCTTTTCTTAGAGGGGAGGGGTTGTTGTCCTTTCACAATTTGGACTGTTATTTTTTTCAGATATAATTAAACGTAGGGTGCTGAATAAGCGTAGACACCGACATTTTTTCACAAATTCACAAACCACATCAACAACATTTATTAAAACATCCATTCCTGCCAGATATGATCTGTTTTAAGAAGAAAGAAATAAAACAATGGTTAATCAGCTACATAACCTTGATGCTGATTATGCATATTCGGCTAACACCTAAGAGGGCTTTGAACAGCAATTCGATATGGCCTCTTCTGGTGAGCATTATTCTCACTGAGGGATTATTGTGGGGGTTCTTTTGGCCACTAATTAGTAACCATGAACATCAAAAAAGATGCGTGCACTACAACAGCTTGTTCTGAATGTGCACGTAAAACCCTATACCTGACCTGACCTGCCTAGCCTGGCATTCGTATTCAACACAGAACAAACACGTATGGATATATCAGAACAGAACTTTATTACACTCAGACCGTTCCATGACCAATATAAAAAGTTCATGACTTTCCAGGCTAGGATCTTTGACCCAAACTGACTGGGGGCGAACTGGTACCTTTGTAGGGGCGAACTGGTTATGCACGTGGGGGCGAACTGACATCCTATATGGGGGCGAACTGGCTGAGGGGCGAAACGTCTGGTACCCACAAAAAGATACACAATGATACATTTAGAAACTGAAAAAAACACAATGTTCCACTCATTATTTTTTAGTATAATTTTACTATGTTACTTAGCAGGCATCGAAATAAGTCGAGAACGGTCGTTCAGGTTACCGGGAGGTTACCACATGTTAGAAAAGTCGAGAACGGTGTTTCATTCTCGACAAAAATTTCAACGAACAGTAGTTTCGTTTCCGAGCGTAAACCAGGCAATGCATTCAGGACTTCTGCGTTTTATTATCTCGTCAGGAATTGCATCGATGTTCACGCGCAAGTCACTCCGCGTTTAAGCAGCATCCACTAGATGAATTTATGTACTCGTTTTGTTTTCTCGTACAAAATTGCACCGATGTTCGTGCGCACTTGTGCAATTGCAAAGCAATTTTGGCAATCCGCGTTTAAGCAGCGCCCACTAGATAAATTTACTTCCTGATTTCGTTTCTCGTACCGATGTTCACGCGCACCGTTACAATTTCAGAACGACCGCGTCGTAATAACAGGAATTCAATTCTAACTTTCATATAGTTGTGGAAACCTATAGGTTACCAGACTATATTTTGTGGTAACCTGTAAATGGGTTACCAGACACAATGCTTATTTCGATGCCTGCTTAGGTGGGTCCAAGGTTTCAAAAAAATGTCACTTTAACAATCTTGCAATTTGTGGTGGGTCAAGTCGTAGATTGACTGGCCTATAGTATAACCACCACATCACGGAGACGGGTAAAAAGAAAAATATGTATTTTTCATCGTGATTGTCCAGTCAAATTCAAAGGACAATGATGAATAATGTGTTTCTATACATGCAGAAGTTATTTTGGATACCGATAGTCAACACCTCTATATAATATCCATAAATAAAATTATTCTCCAAAATAAAATGTTTTTCCTACCTACCTACCCTATATTTTTCCAGCATGTAATAGGAAACAAGTCACGTTTTTTTCCGGCCTTATACAGATTTCACATACTAAATTGTAACCATGTCACCTAATGCTATATCAGCTTTGCTGAGATCGCTTGGCCCATATTGTCGAAGCCATCTTAGTGCTACGAAATCGTAAATTCATCCTAGGTTGTGACGTCACTACACCACACACCATAGTGACGTCATAGTTTACGATGATTTTACGATTTCGTAGGCTAAGATTGCTTCAAAAAAAAATTGCTGACTGCCATTTTGCTTCTTTTTTTTTTTTTTAATGGAATACTTTTCAAGAGGGGTGGAAGCCTCCGAACAATGTGACACAATTAATGGGACGTCATGACAATTGCTTTATACAATAACTCGATGGAACAAGTCATGTGCATATGTTATATTGTTGTCACGTCCTGGCTTAAATCATTACCATGGAATGGCCCATATATTGACTATAATATAATATAATATATTATATTATATAGTATATACGACAATACAGCATACACTCATGACTTGTTGCATCGAGTGGTATTAACTAATCACCCATACACCAGGAACTGAACGCCCATGGGCACACATTTAACATTATACAGCATATATAATGTATCTCACTTGCGCTTGCTTTTAGGTTTTACCTAGTTAATATTACATTTATTAGGCAGTATGTGATAGTATCACTGATACAAAAGGCTCATGCTATTGCTACAACAGTAACAACTGTACAAGGGAAAACTATGAACTTTGATGCAAGACTACCACTAGACACTGGAGCTTTTCCCACAACAAACCTACAAACTAAACAGTCGGACGTCAACGATAGCGCATTTCGGCCTTCTTGTATGCTCAGCATTAGCTTTACAAACCCTAACCCTAACCCTGAATGTGGAGATAATTATAAAAATACCAGAATATGTTTTATTTTAATTTTTAATACAAACACAGAAATCAAAACTTCGAGATATTCTAACGGAAACTGATGATATGTTTTACTTAATTAATATAGAATGACAATATATGTAATCAATATCTACTTGTTGGGAATAAATAATTATGTGCATTTGCATAATCTACCTGACAAATATTCTGTTTTACACGGCGAAACTAAACTCCATGTTAGCAGAACCTGCCATGTTTTCGTTACTTCCGCCTTTGAGTCTGCGCATCATGATCAAATCCCTCCCACCTCTCGCGAGATGTTAGGATGCTCTTCATTCGGACCATCAGAAGACAGTGAGCGCTTGCGTCTGTCAATCGACTGATGTTTGTATCAAATGATTGTAATATTTTAATGATGATGATGATGATGACGATGACGACGATGATGATAATAATTATAATAATAAAAATAATAATAATAAACTATGGTACTTGTAAAATGTTTTGCGAGCACTCGCCATCCTGAACTCCTAACAATCGGAACTTCTCGATTGTGACACGAATCATACCTCGGATTGATGACAATCAATATTATGGAAACTCCATTAGATCATGTGGTATTTAAATGATAACGAAAAAAAACACCCTTTTTTATCTAAATATTTACTAGGTTTTTTATTTAATACAAATACAAAAATGTGTATTCAACCTCAGCCCACAGTACATTTATTTTACTGAGTTGCATACACTGTAACACACTAGTGTTGGGAATCTATCGGAATTTCATCATCGATCATCGGTTATAAGCTGTTGGCTCCAACCGATTAACTTTCAGTGACACAATCGGTTATAATTACATGATCATAAGAAGACATGAGATACAAAAACCATACACCTACTGTCGTGTTAACCGATATAGATCCTATTAATCGCTAATTTAACCTAAGCTATTTTAATATATTATTTCTTCATGTACACATGAAAAGAAACACCAGCGTCAACATATTTACATTTCATCAGTTAACATTTCCCCACACAATCGATGATGGATTTTTATAATCGTTCATCACATCGGCTGAGCCAACCCGATCAATTATCGATTATCATGATAATTGATCACTGGATCAAATTTAAATAATATATAAATATGGTATACATTCAAGTTTGAATACAGCACTAGCGCATGGGCGGATCCAAGGGGGGGGGGGGGGAGGGACCAGGGGGACGCGTCCCCCCCCCCCCAAAATTGTTCAAGTGCCCTCAAAATGTCCAAGTGCCCTTTTTGTTTGTAGAATTTTTTTTTTTTAAGTAAACAATAATTATATTGTAGATAAATGAAATCAAGATTTTCGTGTACATGCGCAAGCTTGCAGATATGTGTCTGTGTTATTGAGTCTCAATGGGGCCCCATTGGGGTTCTAACGCGAGTGACGCCAATTTACTTCATTATTGCTAGTATATTATGACGTAGAACTGTAGGAATTCATATTAATTGTAAATATCAAAACTTGTAGTAAGGTGCCCTTTTGACGAGTCAATGTGCCCTTCTTTTTTGGTCCCCCCCTAAAAATATTTCCTGGATCCGCCCATGTAGCGTAGGAAGCACGGGGGTGCAGAGTATCATGTGCCCCCCCCCCCCCCCACTTTTTAGTAGCAGCGATGGTTTTTATATATTTATACATGTATTTATATATGTATACATATGGATGTGCCCCCCCCCCCCCCTACACACACTTTTTGGCACCTTCCTACGCCTGTGTAGAGTATATAAACAAGTACATGTCGTACTTACCATTTATTTTGCTCCGTTACAAACATGACAAATATTCCAGTTTAGTATTTTAAAAAATATATATATATATTTATATTTTAAATAAAAAATCATATCCCTGTATATGCAAACATATCATACATTATAGTGTCCATACTAATATTTCACTATATATACATGCATGTATATCTAGACACACAAATACGTTTATTTTTTCATACATAATTCTATATTAATACTAATACTGCAGCATTTTGTTGCGTATGTCCATTGCTTTCTTAATGTATATGGCTAGATTTTTCATGGTTAAGTATTTTTTAGATTGAAACAGGTGCACAATATTCTTAAGTAGAAGATTTATAAGTCAATAGTTTGGTAAAACGTTTCTTCTTAAGTCACCAGGGCATACAAGGATGAAATGAAATTCATCTTTTTATAAAACCAGTATTGCAAATCTTATATATTCTGTCTTCTGTCAGAATGTCAAACCTACGCCCTGTTTCTAAGTTATGTGTTTTATTAATGTAAGTTTCATTTAATAAATCTGTATTAAATTATTGCGCCGTCTGAACGACGAAACTGTTATCCAAGATCAAGACCATATAGCCAGGATTTTATAGGGTGGGGGGTGGGGGTGGGGGGGGGGGGGCAACCCACACTATGTATGTATGTACATGGTATGTATGTACATGGTATGTATGTATGATTTTATCAAATTTAAGACAGTAAAAAAAAAAAAAGGTTTGATGGTGTGTGTGCATTGCCCCCGTGCTACCTCTCCTCGTTACGTCACTGCATATATATATATATATATATATATATATATATATATATATATATATATATATATATATATATATATATATATATATATAAATAGAGGATTCGTCACGAGTATTTTTTAATATGGGAAATATCAACCGAGGCTTCGTTAACCTGTATTTGTCGAGGCTCTGCCGAGACAAATACAGATTAACAGGCCGAGGTTGATATTTCCCATATTAAAAAATACGAGTGACGAATTCTATTTATCATATCACTGTCAATTTTGTTTATTTTCCACTTAAATGATTAATAAACAAAACCCCAACACTCGGAAGTAACAATCTGTTATGACGTATGAATACATGTACATGTCAATCACTCAGCTGATAATCGGTTTGTCAATACGCCTTGAAGGTTATCTATGCTTTCTGAAACTAGGTTAAAAGCGGAAACAAAGATTATAGCTATTTAAACAATTTAATACTAATTTAACAGTTTTATATATAAACAATGAAATTATAATAAAATAATTGACAATAGCCAAATTTTTCAAAATAACTTTTCGCGGCATTTTGCCGAGTACTACGTCATTGTCAGACATAGGCCTATCTACGTCACTGACCTATTTAAGGGCTTCCATCAAGTTCAGTCTGAGTCTGAATCACTGTCGAAAATGATTCTTCGTCGTTTTAGGGGTACAACAGGACTTTTAGGCTGAGCCACATTTATTACGATGTTGCCCCCACTGACATTGCCTCCAAACATGGTGTTCACACCGCCGTAAATATTGATGATCTTTGACAAATGTGTCTATGTTTGTGTGTGTGTGTGTGTGTGTGTGTGTGTGTGTGTGTCTGTGTGTGTGTTGTGTGTGTGCGTGTGTCTGTGTGTGTGTGTGTGTGTGTGTGTGTGTCTGTGTGTGTCTATGTGTGTGTGTGTGTCTATTGTGTGTGTGTGTGTGTGTGTGTGTGTGTGTGTATGTGTGTGCATGAGCGGATCCAGGAAATATTTTTAGGGGGGGACCAAAAAAGAAGGGCACATTGACTCGTCAAAAGGGCACCTTACTACAAGTTTTGATATTTACAATTAATATGAATTCCTACAGTTCTACGTCATAATATACTAGCAATAATGAAGTAAATTGGCGTCACTCGCGTTAGAACCTCAATGGGGCCCCATTGAGACTCAATAACACAGACACATATCTGCAAGCTTGCGCATGTACACGAAAATCTTGATTTCATTTATCTACAATATAATTATTGTTTACTTAAAAAAAAAAAAATTCTACAAACAAAAAGGGCACTTGGACATTTTGAGGGCACTTGAACAATTTTTTGGGGGGACGCGTCCCCCTGCCCCCCCCCCCCCCCCTTGGATCCGCCCATGGTGTGTATGTGAGTGTGTGTGTATGTGTGTGTATGTATGTGTGTGTATGTGTGTGTGTTGGTATGTGTGTGTTGGTGTGTGTATGTGTGTGTTGATGTGTGTGTGTGTGTGTGTGTGTCGGTGTGTGTGTGTGTGTGTGTGTGTGTGTGTGTGTGTGCATAGTGGTCAGTCGAAGGGGCCTTTGATAAAACAGTGGATGGTTCCATGAATCTCTGTCTAGTGTTACGTCTAAAGGAGGACGGCCACTCCCGAGAATAACTTGTACTGGAAATTTCACCCTTCTAGCACCGCAACAAAGAGGACTGCCACTCCCAGATTCCTTATTAAATCCAAATTAGCACAGGGCAGAACTCGTTGGAATACATAGAGCTGTGGTAACATGCACTCATGAATCACTGTAAAAACACTGATGACATCAGGTGTTCGTGTGAGCTTATCCTGCCCCACGGGACAACTGGTAGCACCCACGATGAGTACTGCCACCACAGCTGTCAAGCCCGTCACTTCATCTAAAACGATGAAAAACATCGTTAGACATCGATGTAAGTTTATATTTGTCTGCTAAC
The DNA here is from genome assembly GCF_016097555.1 of Gigantopelta aegis. NCBI lineage: Eukaryota > Metazoa > Mollusca > Gastropoda > Neomphalida > Peltospiridae > Gigantopelta > Gigantopelta aegis. The sequence goes on from NC_054711.1 coordinate 407,275, forward strand.
GATTCAGGACAAATTCTACTGTTTACGAAATGTGGCAATTTTGAATTTATTGAGATAATTATGAAAAGATATGTTTTAATCTACATGTTGACATTCCATGTTGTTGTAGTTTTTTTTTTTTTTTTTTTTTTGTGTGTGTGTGTTTTTTATTGTTTGGTTTTGTTGTTTGGTTTTGTGGGTTTTTTTGTTTCGGGGGGGGGGGCTGTTTTTTGTGGGGGGGTTTTTTGTTTATGGGGGATGGGTTTAGCTAATGCATTAGATTATATACTTACAAGTACCTGCCTTCTGGGGCTCTCCTGGGTACATACTTCCGCTATCTGGACTGGGTTAGGAAAGTAGGTTAGCAGTTAGTTTGTTAGCAGTTAGTTTGTTAGTGCTTAGTAAGATAAAAGTCGGTGTACACAGTAGTCTTACATCTACCTTTGAATCGTTAAACTTGTACTGAGTGGGAGCCAATACCGGGGGGCGAACCCAATACCTACCAGCCTTAAGACCGCTGGCTTAACTACTACAGTGGTAAGGCCGGTTATGCGTGATTGGATTACCAGTCGTGGTTACTATTTATTTTAGTCGTGGTTACTATCTATCTATTAACAACAATTTATGATATACTTTTAGATGTGGTTACTATCTATCTATTAACAACAAATTATAATATATTTTTAGTCGTGGTTACTATCTATCTATTAACAACAAATTATCATATACTTTTAGTCGTGGTTACTATCTATCTATTAACAACAAATTATAATGTACTTTTAGTCGTGGTTACTATCTATCTATTAACAACAAATTATAATATATTTTTAGACGTGGTTACTATCTATTCATCTTGTATTTTTTTATTGATGTCGTTCATCATTTCAGTTTTGCATTTACCATAGTTTGACACCCAATACCCGATGTATTTGTCGTGTTGTTAAACATACTCTTAGTCGTGAATACTATCTACAGTATACATTCACAACAAATTATTATATACTCTTAGTCGTGGATACTATCTACAGTATACATTCACAACAAATTATTATATACTGTTAGTCGTGGATACTATCTACAGTATACATTCACAACAAATTATTATATACTTTTAGTCCGTTCTAAAATAAATCCTAGATCTTTCATCCCCACCCAATCGAGAATAAACTAGCACAACCACATTGTATACACAATTATAAATAAAAAAGAATAGACGTATTCTAACATTTTATTTATTGCTATTCGGTAAACACAATTGTACAAATCCATTTCGTCTCCATTTTAAAACAGATTATGAACAGTTTTGAAAATATTTTGTTGCGCTTAAAGGCTGACATTAGGCTAGGCATACTGTAGCCCGAGTACTCTGACTGTAAGAGAGCTAGACGGACATTTGGACATAAATACGCTCTCATTACAGTCAGAGACCAAGCTATGTATTTTTTTGGCAATTCCCGACAACCAAAAAGTTGGCAAAGATTACCGCTCTAATACCACAACAATCCTATGTTTGACGTCAAATACATTTACATCGATCATTTTCGAGTTGATTGATTAAAAGAAATTCAGATATTAATCACTAATACACACACTACAGAAAGAAACCCGACAGCACCCACATTCAGCCGACCTATATCGTGACGATGCGTCACATGATCGCCCACTCAGCCATTCCGTCTTCTAGGGGCCGTCTCAAAACGACACATATTTTAGTTTTAAACGATATTTATTGCCGTCAAAATGCGGTTTGGGATTGGCCAACAGGCAAGAGCCTATATTAAGGCCTCTCCCTACATTTATAAATACAAGTTTGATACATCAAGATGACAGAAATAGTATAATAATTTAAATAAATTCAAATTAGCTAAGATGAGAAGAATGGAAGAGAGAGAGAAGAAAGGAAAAATAAAAATAGATAGTTGGTATGATATTATTTAGTCACAGTTGGGAAGGGAGAAGGAGGAATAATGAATGGTTAGTTATCGAAACGTTTGCTATTAATTATAAAGTCTTGAACAGATTTAAATATAACACTATTTTCGTGGGTACTAAAATTTGGGTCACCAAATAATAAAGTCTTGCAATTAAGATTGTGATATTTTGACAGGTGAGTATTACGAATTACATTATATAGTGGACAATAACATAAAAAATGTACTGCATCTTCAATAAGATGTCCACAAGTACAAAATGGACTGTCACTTACGTGTCTTGCAAATTTATGACCATTTAGATCGCTAGTTCCCAAGCGGAGTCGACTATGTAATATCTGTTGCCTTCTATCACCATCGTAAAACTGGCACGGTACAATTGGGTCTGATTTATTTAATTCTGATTTAAATCTGTTTAACGATGAAGAATTCCTAATATCGGACGTTATATTATTCCATAATTTAACTGCGGAAGGAAAAAAGGAATTCGCGAAAAGTTTAGTTCGACAAAAGTATGTAAGGAGGCGATCTACATTACGAGTGTAATATGGTTTTTTTGCAGAAATGGGGCGTGGTAATTGTAATGTCAAGAATGTGGGGAGCAAGTTATTAGAAAGTTTATACATCATACATAGTTTATGGCGACTTCTCCTTTCTGATAAAGATATAAAACTAGTTTCGCTATATAGTAACTCATGAGATGTTCCCCGAACAGAACCACAAATTGTACGCAAAGCGTCCAAGTGTATATTTTCAAGATTGTATGCCTGTTGGAGACTACAATTATCCCAAAGAATATCGGTATAATAAAAAATGGGAAGAATAAATGATCTATAGATTTTTACTAATGATTTTCTAGATAATCTATATTTAAAGGATCGAAGGCAATTTACCATTTTACTGGCCTTACTTACAATATTTTGTATATGGAAATCCCATTCCGCAGATTTCTGGAATGTAAGGCCCAAGTGTTTATGGACATCAACCTCTGATACCTGTACGTTGTCTAAAAATAACTTAGGATTGCTGGGTTTTTTCATTTTTCGGCTAAACAACAAGGTTTCGTTTTTTTCGGGACTGAACTTAACAAGCCACCGTTTAGCCCACTTGTTAATATGCTCTAAGTCAGAGTTTAAAATATTACAACATAGTTCAGGATTTTCAACAGTAATAAATAATGAGGTATCATCAGCGAACAATCTAATATTTGAAGTAATCCCATTAACAATATCATTTATATATACCAAAAACAAAATAGGACCAAGAACAGAACCTTGCGGAACACCTGCGGAAATGGGTTTAGTATGAGAGAAATGGTTTTGTAGTACTACACATTGTCTTCGATCAGATAAACAGCTGTCCCGAAATCCCTACAGTTTCTAATTTATAGATCAGACCCTTATGCCAAACTCGATCAAATGCTTTGCTTATATCGCAAAATACTGCTCTAACTTCTTTCCCTTCATCCATAGAATGACAAATAAAATGATAAAAATCAATTAGTTGGTTAACAGTTGAATCGCCAGGAATAAAGCCAGACTGGAATTTTGTTATGGTGTTATTTATTCTGAAGAAATTGAAAATGTGCTTAAAAATGCATTTTTCGAAAAGTTTGGAGAGATTACTTGTAAGTGAAATGGGTCAATAATTACTTGGTTCATGAATACTACCCTTTTTATGAATAAGATTTACGTTAGCAAGTTTCCAATCTGAGGGGAAAATGGAATGGTGTAATGATAGATTAAACAAGCGTGTTAGAGGGTATGAAAGTTCTTTAGCTAGTAACTTAAGTAATCTATTGCTAATAAAGTCGGGGCGGATGATTTGGATGTATTAAGGGTGTTTAAGATATCTTCTACTTCGGATTGTACTAGCTCTATTTCTATAAGTGGATCAACTGTAAGGTCTACTGTCGGAAGCTCTCCTTGCGGGCAGTGTAAAGTAGATTGTATAATAAAGAATTCATTAAAAACATTGGCTATCTCCTTAAGATTATCAATAACGTTACCATCGACAAGCAGCGGTGTTATAGTTAAACTAATACTCCCACGATTTTTAAAGTGAGAATTAACAAGTTTCCACCAATATTCCACATATTTTGAACACTAACCTTTCCTGTCATGGACGGAGGAGCCGGCCAAGGCCGGACAACAGCTTGTTCTGAATGTGCACGTAAAACCCTATAACATGACATGACATGAACACTAACAGTCACATTATATCCTCTTCTTCTTTCCTGATTCCACTGAGAGACAGCTATGAAGCTAGACGTGTCGACGTGCGCTCTGAACTTGCCCCGCAACCAGGACGGGAGACCGCTGCCAGACGGGAGCCACTTCGAGCTCCACAACATTCGGCTCCAAAGCTCAGCGACGGGACTCATCGTGACGCACCGGCGCCAGCAGACCTACCGACAAGCGATCCTCCTCTACGAGATGGACAGTTCAACAATCCACAGGATCGTCAAGACGATTTGCCGCGCCGGTTACCGCGTGGTCATCAGAGATCTGCTCTCTATGTTTAAGTAGTTTATTATTTGCAAAAAAATATACATTTTATAGGCATACAAACATATTTACAATAAAATAATACATTGTACACATTGCGGGGAATGATGAGGTCTACAGGATAGACCTATTAAAAGTTATCATAGTCGATAGTAAAAATACGGTAATGAAATAAATACATAAATGAAAACATACTCATAAATCAAGGTTGTTTGTTCTATGTGTGGTAGCAGTTATCAATTATGTACACAGTTTAATTAACTCTCTTGAGTTATCGGTGGACAGTAGTTGTGATAATTTCAGAGTTGATGGTTTATTATAATAATAAGTTTTAATATATTTATCTCTTATAGTATAGTAGAACGGACAAACTAGAACAAAGTGATATTCGTCTTCTAGTACGTTCATGTTGCAGAGATTACATATCCTATTGCTTCTATTGATATGATGGTATCTGCCCGTTTCTATGGAGAGAATATTTGCAGAAAGTCTAAATTTACTCAAAATACGTTTATATTTCAGGGCGATGGTTTCTGAAGGTAAGGTTGTAGACAAAAATTATTAACAATGAATTTGTATAGGAGACACTTTGGAGAATTATTAAATACAGCAAACATAGCCTGAATAAATTGATCTGTCATTCTCTGCTTGAATAATGATAAAAATGTTCTGCTATTTTCTACATTTTGATTGTACCATATATGGCCAAAACCATTAGTGAGAAGGAGGTCTCGTACTTGACTAACCCAGTTGATGGTACGTGGTTTTCTTATGCACTCGTCATAGAGGGCGGTATAACACTCTTTTAAAATACAGTTATCTGTATTCAACAACTTTATCCAATATTTTACAATTCGTATATTCCTACTTATATACAGAGGTGATCGGCCTAATTCATAATACACCATCATATTAGTAGTGCTTCGTTTCACGCCTGAAATACGTTTACAAAATTGCAAATGTAGAATCTCGTGGCTGTTTGCTTTGTTAAAACCCCACACTTCACACCCATAAGTTAAAATACTACTAATATATGTATCAAACAATGATAGTAAGGTTTCTGCATTTAAAAAATAGTTACTAGTTTTAGCAAATAAAGCAGCCATAGCTTTTCTAGCTTGGTTGCATATTACCGTCTGAGAGGTGTTAAATTTTCCATTATAATGAAGACGACCCCCAGGTAGTTAAAACTATCGACAATTTCTAAAGTTTGTTCGTGATAGGTCCACTTTTCTTCAGGTTTCACATTTCCACCTTTTCTGAATACTATGATTTTACTTTTATTAATATTTATTTTTAAATTCCACTCAATTGTGTATATATACAAAGTGTCTAACATACTCTGCAATTCATGTACACTTTCAGAGAACAATACTGTATCATCGGCGTACATTAGAAGACAGAGGTGAAGCATATTTAACTGGTATAGACAGTCCGTGGTATTTTACAGTTCCATTTCTAAATCATTGACAAATGAAGAAAATAAAAATGGCGAGAGGGCTTCTCCCTGAATTAGACCAGATTTGTACCAGAACGATTCAGATATTTTCCCCTGATATTTAACACATGATTTGATCTGACCATACATTGATTTTACAACATTTACAAGCTTGCTATTTAATCCTAATTTATAATGTTTTAGCCATAATGCCTTATGTTCAACAGTATTAAATGCTTTACTATAGTCAATAAAGGCACAATATAGTATTTTATTATTGCCAAGCGTAAGAGCTATAAGGCTATGTAAAGCAAAAATAGCGTCAACTGTGCTGAAACCAGGCCTGAAGCCAAACTGGGCATCAGATATTATATTGTAGGTTGAACTCACATTCAGTAATCTATTGTTTAAAATTGAGGTAAACAATTTTGCTAAGTGGCTCATGAGAGTAATACCTCTATAATTGTTTGCATTGTTTTTATCACCCTTTTATCACTCTAAGAAGCAACTCATCCCATCGCTGACTGCAACTCCGGACATCGGCTCGCCGTAGTCGCCAACCTCTCCCCTAACGACCTTAACAAGGCCACTCGCGTGAACACATAGATCGGACTTTAAACTTTTAGACCTTCGTTCAAAATTTTATGTCGAAATTACCCTTTTTTTAAATATATTATTAAATAGTCCGATCCTCTCTTCTTTCTCTTATTTATTTTTGGACTGTCCTTCAAAAATGCTCCAAATTATATAAATATTCGGCCGAGCAGTCAATTCATTTTATTTTTGGCTTGTATTTTTTTTTTTTAATCCTACTAATTTCTTTTACTAATTGCTAATTTCAAAATTCTGTCCATTCACCCCCCACCCCCCGTTAAACTAGTTATCTATCTATCTAATTTCTTTTTGGCCGCCTAATCTAATCTAGCGACCAAATTTAATGAATAGATTTTATTTTTATTAATTATATTAATTAGAGATGCGCATCAAAATTTTAAAGGCCCACTATTTAATTTTTGGATGTAAATTTCAAAATTGTCCCCTTAATTTTTTCTGTCCCAGAGCAAGTCACTGGCTATCCAGAGACAGGCCCCGGGACGGACATGCTTGAAACTCTAGTGGTATATGAGCATGTAAAAATTATTCGCACTCGCACTCAAAACGACAAGTGCTCGACAATCACCAAAAAAAGTTTGTTTTGTGTAACGACACCACTACAGCACATTGATTCATTAATCATCGGCTGTTGGATGTCAAATATTTGGTAACTTTATCACTGAGTTAGAGAGGAAACCATTAGCCAACTCTTCTATGTTGTAAAGTCGCTTGGTATGAGACGGCCCTGTTACTGTTGTACAAGGCGGAATCGCCCAGTGGGCGATCACGTGATCTACGTCACGAAATAGGTCACCGAGCTGTGTAATTCTTGCGACGGAGTGTCAGGAAGCGTAGCTGAATGTGTGTGCTGTCGGATTTCTTTCTGTAGTATGTGTATTAGTGATTAATATGTGGATTTTTTTTAATCAGTTAACTAGAAAATGATCGATGTAACGGTATTTGACGTCAAACATAGGATTGTTGTGGTATTAGAGCGGAAATCTTTGCCAACTTTTTGGTTGTCGGGAATTGCCAAAAAAATACATAGCTTGGTCTCCGACTGTAATGAGAGCGTATTTATGTCCAAATGTCCGTCTAGCTCTCTTACAGTCAGAGTACTCGGGCTAGGCATACTGAAGTTGATAAAGTTTTATAAAATAACATACTTGCAATAGATAAGACGTTTGCTAGTTTTTCTGCAAATCTGATTTCTTACATAGAGAATAATACATGAGTGGCCATTAGATACCATTTGTCTCACAACGAGCTGTTTTAAAAGTACCTAATGAGCGAAAGAATGAATGAATGAATGAATGAATGTTTAACGACACCCCAGCACGAAAACTACATCGGCTATTGGGTGTCAAACTATGGTAATGCAAATAAATAAAGTGATGATCAACATCGATATAAAAATTCAAGGTTTAAACAAAAACAGTGTAAAGATCTGTGCAAAAATACACATACAAATATCACAGAATTTTACGGACACCGAATTTTACTCTAAACTTCAATTTGTGCTGTATTGGCCATTCTCAAAGAGAATGTTACACCCCTGCACCACGGTGAGGTTACAGCACGCGCAGGGGCTAATGAGCGAAAGAGAGTTTGATACGTTTTTAAACAACGAGTTGTGAAATAAATAGTATCTAACGGAGTCGGACACAAATGTATTATTCTATTTCTTACATATCATCAAAAACCAGGTTTTAAGCAAATTATAAAAAATGTTTTCGACTAAAGGTTACTTACAGCCGTTGCATTTGTATCTAACTTGCGCGTCAGACACATGATTGTCAGGTTTACTATACATCACAGTGTAATCTATTTCCACCGTGTTGTTTTTCATTTGATGCATGTCAATGGTGACCTGGTCATCACCTAGGAGCAGCCAGTTGTATGTCTTGAAATTGTTAACACACGTACGTGTGTAAACAACCCATGCGCTATCAAAAATAACGCATGATGTTTTCACCAACGGATGTGTAAGAAACACTTGTTGGTGAGAACATCATTCGTTATTTTTGATAACACATAATTGCTAACACATATACGTGAATGAACATTTTAAAGACATGCGACTGGCTGCTTCTAGGTGATGACCAGGTCATCAATGCCATACCATCCAATGATAAAAAAGAACGGTCGAATCAATCACTCCATGACGTACAGGATAATTTGAAATTGACTTGTCTGTGCCGCACAAGTTAACTATAAACGCAAAGATCGTAAATAGGTTTTTGTTCGAAAAGGCAGTTAATTTGTTTTGGTTTTTTTAATTTCAGGATATGTAAGAAGTAGAATACAACATTCATGTCCGTTTGATACCATTTATCTTACTTGTTTAAAAACGTATCCAACTCGCTTTCGCTCGTTAAATACGTTTTAAAACAACTTGTAAACTAGACCAAGCCTTCTCCGAGCTTTCAGACAGCTCGGCCAGACTGGTGTTGACGTCACAGACGGAGGGTATTATTCACATACGAGTTTAGGTTTGCCTAGCAAATCCGTGGCTATCGTCATCCATGTGAGCGATTGTTGATCTCATCGTCAAACAGGTTCACATATGGCGACGGAACATGACTCATATGTACATCATCAGTGGAAACTTGAAAGGTATTAGGTATAGGGACGAGAATTTGCAGCCTTTGGCCCTTTCGTCACTTTTTCATTTGGCAAGACGACATTGCCAAACCCCACCATGCCAGGGTTGTAACAGATTTCATCACACAAAATGGTGCTCCTAACCGAATTAGCCTTCATAGATGTAAAGATCAAGATGATGACATGTCAAAACAGTGATATCAGGTGCTCGCGAAAAGGTAGCATTTCCTGCTACTAAAGTTGTCAAGTCCGTCACTTCATCTAAAATGATGGAGAAAAAAACGTTTCTAACTTGTATACCATTAACTATATTTACATATTGATTATGTCAGTGCTCTGACAACCATAACGTTTATACCATATATTTTGGCATAGATTGCCTGGACTATAATCTTGGGTCCCCTGTTTGTGCCTGGGGATGGGCAAATTTTACTAAAGCTGCACAGAGAAATGCATTTAAACTTTAATTTATCCACAACTACTAGGCCATTTTCAATTATATTTGGTGGTAACCTTTTTTCTTCTTTTTTTTGCTCAAGGAGAAAAACAAATCGTGAATTTGGTCATTCTGCGCTCTCCAGGAAAATGGGTGTGGTAGACTGGGTCAACAATTTACTCAGGTGACCATTTAGGCCCATGGGCCTCAAGTTTCCTTCAATTTATTACAGTTATTATTTTAATTACGGTGACCCCATAATACCATATTGTAATATACATATATGGGTCGTACCATGGTTATAGCCATAGTTTGCCACAAGTTTCTGGCGTTCATCAGATGGCTGTGATGACGTGCACTCGTGAATCGCTGGAAACAAAGGCTACATCCATGGTACGATCCATGTATGCTCACCCTGTATAATGATGAGCACTACTACAGCCATGTTGTCATTCGATATGCTAGCATTGTTATATATATATACATGTTGTAAAACAACCTCACATATGTGATAGCAATAACAACTGAAAACTGTGAATGTTTTGTGTTTTCAGAACGATCTCAGACTGTCTGGCTGCATCCCTTCAACATTCCCATAGACAGGACAGCACATACCACTATATTTGGTGTGTCCAGTGAGTGTGATCGATCCTACGACCCACTGCACCGCATGAGAAGGGTCTTTCATTGAGCTGAATCCCAGCCCTCACCGCCATGTGTAAACAAGAATTAAATCCTCAACAATGTAGGTTTCTAAAAACGATTTATTCAGTATCCTTTGTATTAATGAATGCATATTATAAAATGTAATCAGTCTAATGCATTTTATTTATATATAAAATTCATCGTAGTTCACTTTGATATACAAAAACAAATTGCATTTTAAATTTTAGCTATTACCAAAAACTAATGCTTATAAATAAGCAAAATAAATGTTAAAATAATATAAAAAATTATATAAAAGTATAAAAATACCATGGGAACATAAAAATAAAGAGATGTATGATATGCATATACAAAATCTCTGATAAATTCCAAGCAATACATTTACATGGTTGTGTTTTTCATAATTCTGAAAATCACACCTTTTGAGCAAACATTAATACACTGTTATCTCATAGTAAATATTAAATAATTACCTCGTGGGCAGCGTGGATTTCAGACAAGATGATTTAATAAACTATTAAACATTCTCAACTAAGCGGACAGTGAAAGTGATCTATATTTTCACGAGCATACAAATAGTAATAACAGGATAGCACATACCACGGCCTTTGATATACCAGTTTTTTGGGCACTGACTGGAGCGAAAAATAGCCCAATGGGCTCACCATCGGGGATCGATCTCAGACCGATCGCGCATCAAGCGATCACTTTACCACCGGGCTACGGTGATGGCTGCAAATCAGTGCCATTCTCTTACAAGAGTCTGTGCTCTATCGACCACGCTAATATACCATCACTAGACTTTGAAGCATTGTTCATGTAGCTTCTCTTTCCAACCAGTGCACTACGACTGGTATATCAAAGGCCGAGATATGTGCTATTCTGTCTGTGGGATGGAGGGTATAAAATACCCCTTGCTACTAATGGAAAAAATGTAGCGGGTTTCCTGACATCCAATAGCTGATGATTAATAAATCAATCCGCTCTAGTAGTATCGTTAAACAAAACAAACTTTAAGGTTTTTTTTTTTATCATATAGCAGTATGAAGCACTCTATACCATCACCACCCAGTACTATCAATTAAGCTGATATTCCAGCACTACTACTACGTTAGATTTTGAAACTGTCCATGCATGTAGCAGCGTGAAACCCTATATAGTGGTTGCCGCTGTTTGAACTGGTTGCAGATAAAGCCATTCTATAGCAGCGTGAACATGTGGTCTGTGAGGGACGTGCCCTAAACCATAGGAGTGTAGGGGCACGTTAATAGAGTTCAAGTCTATAGCCGATTGCTGCTGTTTGAACTGGCCCCAGTGCTGCCTGTGAGGTGAACGTTTTCAACATGTTTTGCGGTGCTCGAGGCAGCCGTTTTCTGTTTAGGACAGCACAGCGACTTCCAGCTGTCCCTGACGGTCTTGTCCCTGGCCGTGAACAGCAGGAAGATGAGGAAGCCCTGGATCGTGTTGGTTACCGTGAAGACGTACTGAAAGACGACCCGAGCGTCCGAGATCGCCAGGTAGCCGAACATCCAGCTCAGCCCTACAAGAAAGAAAAGCAATGTTTATTGCATCACACACGAAAGATAAGCAATGTTTACTGCATCACACACGAAAAGAAAAGCAATGTTTACTGCATCACACACGAAAGAAAAGCAATGTTTACTGCATCACACACGAAAGAAAAGCAATGTTTATTGTCACACACACGAAAGAAAAGCAATGTTTATTGTCACACGAAAAAAAAGCAATGTTTATTGCATCACACACGAAAGAAAAAGCAATGTTTATTGCATCACACACGAAAGAAAAGCAATGTTTATTGTAACACACGAAAGATAAGCAATGTTTATTGCATCACACACGAAAGACAAGCAATGTTTACTGCATCACACACGAAAAGAAAAGCAATGTTTACTGCATCACACACGAAAAGAAAAGCAATGTTTACTGCATCACACACGAAAGAAAAGCAATGTTTATTGTCACACACACGAAAGAAAAGCAATGTTTATTGTCACACGAAAAAAAAGCAATGTTTATTGCATCACACACGAAAGAAAAAGCAATGTTTATTGCATCACACACGAAAGAAAAGCAATGTTTATTGTAACACACGAAAGATAAGCAATGTTTATTGCATCACACACGAAAGACGAGCAATGTTTACTGCATCACACACGAAAGAAAAGCAATGTTTATTGTCACACACGAAAAAAAGCAATGTTTATTGTCACACACGAAAAAAAGCTATATTTATTCCATGACACATCAGGACATTTTAAATCTAAAATGGGGCGGGACATAGCCCAGTGGTAAAGTGATCTATTGATGTGCGGTCGGTCCAGGATCGATCCGCGGCGGTGGGCCCATTTGTGCCATTTCTCAACTGGTATATCAAATGCCGTGGTATGTGCTATCTTATCTGTTGAATGGTTCTTATAGAAGATCCCTTGCTACTAATGGAAACAAATAGCGGGTTTCCTCTCTAAGACTATATGTCAAAATTATCGTGTTTGACACCCAATAGCCGATGCTTAATAAATTAATGCGCTCTGGTGATGTCGTTAAACAAAACAAACTTTAACTTTCTAAATCTGAATCACAAAACCGTTATTTATTATTAAGACCATATGTGCATAATTTGGTAAAATATTGATTGATTCCACGAATCACTATCTAGAGCCTTGTCCATAAGAGGACTGCCACACCCGAGGAGATCCTCTACGGAACAATATTCTTCCAGCACCGCTCAAAGAGGACTACCACACCCGAGGAGATCCTCTACGGGACACTATATCCTTCCAGCACCGCTCAAAGAGGACTGCTACCGTCAAACTAGTTGTTTAAATCAAACCCAAGAGCTATTTGGTCACAATCATAACACAATGGTTAATCCAAGTGTCTGGGATAGGCAGATAGCTAAATATTCTGATGATATCTGTGTCTCTATCGCTGTTTGTGTCTGTGTGTGTGTGTGTGTGTGTGTGTGTGTGTGTGTGTGCGCGCGCGCGCGCGCGTACGTGTGTGTGTGCGCGTGAGTGTATGTGTGTGCGTGTGTGAGATAGTGTGTGTGTACTATATGTATGTGTGTGTGTGTATGTACTGTTTGTGTGTGTGTGTGTGTGTACTGTGTGTGTGTGTGTGTGTGTGTGTGTACTATGTGTGTGTACTATGTGTGTGTACTATATGTGTGTGTGTATGTACTGTTTGTGTGTGTGTGTGTGTAGTGTGTGTGTGTGTGTGTACTGTGTGTGTGTGTATGTACTGTTTGTGTGTGTGTGTGTACTGTGTGTGTATGTACCGTTTGTGTGTGTGTGTGTGTGTGTGTACTGTGTACTGTGTGTGTACTGTGTGTACTGTGTGTGTGTGTGTGTGTGTACTATGTGTGTGTACTATGTAAACCTTATCTATATAAACACAATATTAAACCCCACTGTTTAATAGAGTATCAAGTCATATTTGTTTAAAAGCGCATAATTCAACATAGCTATTTAAACGAGGATAATAAATGAATTACCAGTTATCACATTTATGTCCCGAGTTAAATAATGTTCACTTGTCACCAGCTTCAGCAAGTGACACGTTTGTTTGTTTTGTTTAACGACAACATTGGAACACATTGATTAATCAAACATTGGCTTTTGGGTGTCAAACATTTGGTAACTGTAACAGAATCTTAGAGATGAAACCCGCAACATGTTTCCAGTAGTAGCAAGAAATCTTTTATATGAACTTTCCCGCAGATAGGAAAGCACATACCACGGTCTTTGACAAGTTGTGATGCACTGGTTGTAACGAGAAAACACCCCCAAACAGTTGAATGTATCCACAGAGGTGGCTCGATCCTGCGACGCAAGCACCTGAGGTAAATCCCGCCAGCAAGTGAGAAATGAAAATAATTTCACGAGAGACTGGTACCGAGTGTTTTTAATTCTATTTATTACCTCAGATATTTGTGTATTTGTAAATGCAAGCTCTGTAAACTACGTGACGTTATTTTGAATATTTAGTACGACAGTCAGTCATTGGCGAGTGTTTCCAAACATGGAAGTGTGAACTTACCGAGGAGAATGAAGAAGAATCATGTTGAACTCATGAGTGTTTTCAAATACGAACGTGTGAACTTACCGAGGAGAATGAAGCAGAACACAGATGCCCTGATGGACACCAGGTGTCGCTGAGTGTTCGACTGAGAGCTATTCCCTGAAACGTTCGACCTGCGACAGATACTGACGGCGACCATGATGTAAAGAACCAGGTTCGCCAGGATAATAAGGCCAATGGGAAGAGCAAACGCATAGTAGAATGGAAGCAATGACATCCAACAACTGAAATACAACATAATACATGGATTACCTAGTATTATGGTATGTGTTCTTCTTAGATTTATAACATAATAACACTGCAAACATGGGTGTCACAAGTGGGGGATGGGCAGGGGATTCTTCCCTCCAACTTTGAAGCTGCAGGGGTCAGAGTATGTATTGTGACCCCTCCCTCGTCCGTTGAAAGGCGATCTAAATAAGGATTTGACTATATATATATATATATATATATATATATATATATATATATATATATATATATATATATATATATATATATATATATATATATGCTATTACCAGAGTGTTTTTCGGTATCGTCAATATCATATATTAGGAATAAAAATTGTATTATGCGAGCCTCTGGCGAGCATAATACATTATTTTTATGCCTAATATATGATACTGACGATACCGAAATACACGAGGGTAATAATCTCTTTATCATATAAGCTCAAGCTTAATACAACGTGTTTTTGTAAACTGTACACGCAACTTTAATTCCAGTCCGCCATTACTAGATATTCAAATGACGTAAGAATATGTGGCGCGCTGTATTTTTGAATGGAAATGACGTCAAACTCGAATGTCGTCATTTTGGATGTCCTTACATCAAAATAAAGTTATGCCTAACGTTTTTTGTTTCTGAACGCTGGACAGCTTTCAGTGTCAAATTGCCATTGAAATGTTTTTATTCGATGACTATGAATGTATACGTCAATTATGGAGTGTCACACAAGTACGTTTGCTTAAATGTCAATAAACCTAGTGCCGTGACCTCCATTAATTTACATCTAATTTGCAAAGTTATCAAATTCTTAAAGTATGTGATCTTAAAAAAATCACATACTTTACATATATATATATGATTCGTCACGAGTATTTTTTAATATGGAAAATATCAACCGAGTCTATGTTATTTATCCTATAACACTTCTAAAATAACATTCTAATTACTTTTGTTTATAGTAAATCACAGTACTAAAGTTGCCGCCGTCGATAATATGACGTTATCACGATTTGCGAAGATTAGTCTGACGTCACGCATTTTAAACAAATATTTGAAAACGTTACGCTCAGGTACATGGGTCTTGTTGGCTTGTAAGCAAATGACCCATCCACAGCAACACATTAGCTAGAGACCTTGCAGATTTGCATACCATTATTAAGCGGATTAATAAAGTAAATTATCATATGGGTTTATGACATGGATATCATGGGTGAGTTATAGGATATATATATTTATCATATAATATCTTACATTTTCAGTGCAATCAAAGTATGTGATATTTTTCAGATCACATACTTTAAGAATTTTATAACTTTGCACATTAGATGTAAATTAGTCGAGGTCTCGGCACTAGGTTTATTGACATTTAAGCAAACGTACTTGGGTGACACTCCATGATTGACGTATGCATTCATAGTCATCAAATAAAAACATTTCAATGGCAATTTGACACTGAAAGCTGTCCAGCGTTCAGAAACAAAAAACGGTAGGCATAACTTTATTTTGATGTAAGGACATCCAAAATGACGTCATCGAGTTTGGCGTCATTTCCATTCAAAAATACACCACGCCACATATTCGTACGTCATTTGAATATCTAGTAATGGCGGACTGGAATTAAAGTTGCGTGTACAGTTTACAAAAACACGTTGTAGGCTATTAAGCTTGACCTTATATGATGAAGAGATTATTACCATCGTGTATTTCGGTATCGTCAATATCATATATTAGGAATAAAAATAATGTATTATGCTCGCCAGAGGCTCGCATAATACAATTTTTATTCCAAATATATGATATTGATGATACCGAAAAACACTGGTAATAACCTCTATATATCCTACAACTTACCCATGATATCCATGTCATAAACTCATGTGATAATTTTAGTGTATTATTTAGTGATGATGATGATAACTAGTTTAACGTGCCCATATACCACTAGGGTTTCGAACACGCCCATCCCGAGTCCGACCTCCGATAAGATCGGTGGCCCGACTCGGGATGGAGGGGGGTGGTGGGGGGGGGGGGGGGGAGGGGGCTTTCAGAGTTGAAAATGGGCAGAATTTTGAAAATAGCAATTTGTAAAAGAGTTAATAGAATAAATTTAAAAAAAGAAAGCAAAAAGTTACAAGACAAAAAGAAAAAGAATTGACTGCTCGGCCGAATATTTATATAATTTGGATTATTTTAGAAGGACAGTCCAAAATTAAATGAGAGAAAGAAGAAAGGAACGGACTATTAATAATATTTTTAAAAAGAAGTATTTTCGACATAAAATTTTAAACGCAGATCTAAAAGTTTAAAGTCCGATCGATATGTCCACGTGAGTGGCCTCGTTAAGGCCGTTTGGGTGCACAGCTTATAGGGACGAGATGGGTTGCATCCCGTCAAGAAAACCCCTAGATTGACAGTCGATAGACGTTGAAGGTGTAGTGCTGTGCTAAAATACAGATCTTGAGAAGCCGGATCCGTCTGAACGATAGAGAGTATCAGACTAGGGTATAGTCCAGTCGTCATGGGTTGGTATAGTGGTGCGGACGGGCCCGACTCCGAAGGAAAGAAAGAAATGTTTTATTTAACGACGCACTCAACACATTTTATTTACGGTTATATGGCGTCAGACATATGGTTAAGGACCACACAGATTTGGAGAGGAAACCCGCTGTCGCCACATAGGCTACTCTTTTACGACAGGCAGCAAGGGATCTTTTATTTGCGCTTCCCACAGGCAGGATAGCACAAACCATGGCCTTTGTTGAACCAGTTATGGATCACTGGTCGGTGCAAGTGGTTTACACCTACCCATTGAGCCTAGCGGAGCACTCACTCAGGGTTTGGAGTCGGTATCTGAATTAAAAATCCCATGCCTCGACTGGGATCCGAACCCAGTACCTACCAGCCTGTAGACCGATGGCCTGCCACGACGCCACCGAGGCCGGTCCGACTCCGAAGGATACAAGATGGTATCACTATAAAGCAAAGTAAAGTCTAGAAAAGAGTAGTAGGGGCCGACCCCGCTTCCTATTTCTTCTTAGAGTGGGGCGGTCAATCTTCCAGTGCTGCTAGGACAGGCTCGGACATGTACAGACTAAACGCGAACAACCGTGGCGTTCTGCAGAATGGCCGTCATACGAGTCGCGAAAAAACAAGTCGACATACTCAGCCGGAGAAATGACGTGGAGGCAAAGAATATCGCTAAAAAAGAATCCAACCTGGTGGTGCAGGCTGTCGGAATGAGAAGCGTTCCAGCGTTCAATAAGTAGAAAACTTCATTTCGCTAACAAAAACAACGAAATGAAGGATCCCCAAGTCAAGCACACGAAAGCACGTGCAGTGTGCACAAGCGATACAAACACGTCTTACCGCGTCGAGCTCTAGACTGGGAATGTTAACCCGGTTAATAATGTTATGCAAATTTGCAAGGTCTCTAGGTAATGTGTTGCTGTGGATGGGTTATTTGCTTACAAGCCAATAAGACCTATGTATCTGAGCCTAACGTTTTCAAAGATTTTGTTAAAATGCATGGGGTCAAACTAATTTGTGCTAATAGTGAAGACGTCATATTACCGATGGCGGCGACTTTAGTACTGTGATTTACTAAAAATTTAATTAAAATGTTATTTTAGAAGTGTTATAGGATAAATAGAATTCGCTACTCGTGTTTCTTAATATGTAAAATATTAACCTCGTCTAGTTAATCGGTATTTGTCTCCGCAGAGCCTCGACAAATACCGATTACCATAGACTCGGTTGATATTTTCCATATTAAAAATACTCGTGACGATTCCTCTAATATAACAAGTCCACTTGTCTTAAATATAAATATGTATTTCTTTACACATGCATAGCCCTACATGCATACATACACACATACATACACACATACATACATATACACATACATACATACATGATACATCGTGTAATCTATGGCCAGAACACTGGGTATAAACAAATCTACTTACTATATGCTGCCTCCCCGATATATCTTGTAATCTAATGACAGAACACTGGGTATAAACAAATCTACTTACTATATACTGCCACCACAATACATCTTGTAGTCTATGGCCAGAACACTGGGTATAAACAAATCTACTTACTATATACTGCCACCCCGATATATCTTTTAATCTATGGCCAGAACAAATGAATGAATGAATGTTTAACGACACCCCAGCACGAAACATACATCGGCTATTGGGTGTCAAACTATGGTAAATTGGACAGAACAATGAATATAAACAAATCTACTTACTACGTACTGCCTCCCCGATACATCTTGTAATCTATTGCCAGAACAATGATGACAGGCAGCAGGGGAATTCCTGAAAGAGAATCCGTTACAATGTAATTCACTCAGCATACAATCCTCAGCAAGCGTGTACGTTTACATGTTAATGTACATCAAGTGATACGTTCCGGCATATGATATTCCAGATATAAAATATTTTATTATTAAGTAAAATAAACAAGGAACCTTTCGAAACACAACTATGTTTTATTACTGGAAGTACATTGTGGCCCTGGTTTGTTGACAGAAAAGAAACAGTTTAAGTGATGAACGAGTGGCAGTTTGTCTAAGCTTGTCTTGGAATTGGCAGTCCTCATACGGTAGGTGCAGGAGGGGTGAAACACTCTGTTACAGATCTCCTAGAGTGGCAGTCCTCATACGGTTGGTGCAGGAGGGATGAAACATCCTGTTAAGATCTCCTAGAGTGGCAGTCGTCATACGGTAGGTGCAGGAGGGTAATGTAGAATGATCTATACTAACTCATAGGTAATGTAGAATGACCTATACTAACTCACAGGTAATGTAGACTGATCTATACTAACTCACAGGTAATGTAGAATGACCTATACTCACAGGTAATGTAGAATGATCTATACTAACTCACATGTAATGTAGAATGATCTATACTAACTCACATGTAATGTAGACTGATCTATACTAACTCACAGGTAATGTAGAATGACCTATACTCACATGTAATGTAGAATGATCTATACTAACTCGCAGGTAATGTAGAATGATCTATACTAACTCACAGGTAATGTAGAATGACCTATACTCACAGGTAATGTAGAATGATCTATACTAACTCACAGGTAATGTAGAATGATCTATACTAACTTACAGGTAATGTAGAATGACCAATACTAACTCACAGGTAATGTAGAATGATCTATACTAACTCACAGGTAATGTAGAATGATTTATACTCACCCCAGGCTGGGATGACCGTTTTCAAGACATAGCGAGACACATAGGACCCGAGAACCTTGACAAACAGCAGGTAATGCAGAATGGCCTCCACCAACATCCACATGAAGGAGGCGGTGATGAAGTAGTGCAGCATGACGGCCACGGCGATGCAGCCTGCATCGTGCTGCGTCTGGTTGATGCCAGCCAGGAAGACGATCCACGCACAGAGCTGAGCGAGCGCCAGGTTGAACAGAGTCTGCTGGGGACGAGTTTGACGCAGTTTTCTGAAATATTACAACAACAGGCTGAACAGAGTCTGCTGGGGACGAGTTTGTCGCACTTTTCTGAAAGATTACGACAACAGGCTGAACAGAATCTGCTGGGACGAGTCTCTCCTTCCATAGTTTCAGTCATTAAATAAATAATTTTTAATGTAACATTCAAGAATAACCTATATCTTTCAAAAATAAATATGAATTACTATTTAATACATGTTTAATCTTTAGTCACTTGGGGT